>NC_063441.1:11946141-12247630 GCF_020379485.1 Brassica napus
CTAAAGTCACTTTTTATAAATATGTGGCCGCGAAAATACTTATTATCGTGTCAGCTGGAAGCCCATGCTTCTTCTGCTTGTGGCCAGGGCCGACACTGAACTGACGTCAAGATGAAAATCGTGAAATTAAAAACTTTGCTCCAAACAGTTTTGCAATGTTTTCAACCTTTATAACTTGATGCATATAATATATATCAAAATACATTTGTTGTACACGCTTTTATTAGTTTTGCTTTTAAAAGAAGGTATTTACAGTTATAAATGTTTTGTGACAGTGAAGTAATGGTTGAAAAATCTCTATACATATGTCATTTTAAAATAACATCCAACTTCTATATATAGTCAATAAATATGTTCATGTTATATTTTAGACTAAATATTTTCTCTTTTAAAAATATAGAAAACAATTTTTTTAGTCTACAAGCAAATGTTGTAGAGCAAGTATGCATTATACAAAATAATATATATTTAAAATCCATACACAAAAACATAAAAGTTGTTATAGGCCTCTTTCTGACACATGCACACTCCACTATGAATAATAATTAAAAAAAAACAGTATTGTCATCAAACTTTATCACAAATCCACATTTATACATCTATAATTATGAGTTGGACAATTAGTTAATTTGATACAATACCAAAGCAAGAATAATCGAAAAACAACTATACCACCGCATACTAATAAGTAAGACATAACAGATAACCAAATTCTTGAATCTTAAAACAAATTTCAACTCGAGCATTTAGTGAATATCAAATTAACTAATATCCCGCCCGTAGGGCGGGCCGACCCTAGTAATAATAAATATATTTTTCTGTCAACATAAATAGATTAATAATCAGAGAGAGAAGATTCGCTTCTCAATTATTTACTCCAACTAGGTAGTAACCCGCGCTTTGCGCGGAGTGAGATAGATGGTTAAATTTAATGTTTTATATCATATTAAAGGATTAATGTAGGAATGTTGAATTTGTAATCCGATCTGGTTTCAGTTTATTCTCTTAAGTATGGAGTAAAAGAATTAAAATTTCTTCATATTGCTTTGTGTTACCATTTATTCATATCAAAAATATAGTTTTTGAATACATAACATCAATTGGTTTTGTATGGATGTATGATTATTCGGTATGAATCGCATGAGTGGTTGAGTGAGAAAATGATAAGAATCTTCTAACTTCCCTTGTGAAAGGAATAAATCAAACTGATTCGCCAGATCTTAACATAGCAGATTCGTCATCTAATAAAATAAATAATCAAAAATTTTCTACAATTTTAATAAAATAAACTAATCGCATGAATGGTTATGTTCTTACAATTTTCTAATTAACTCTATATACTCAATTTGCTTATATGATACCTCACACTCGTCAAAAAATAGATAGTTTAAGATGCAAAAAAATATTTACTTAGTGAATATAATTTGATCAAATATTAAAAATATATCATTTGATAAAATAAATAATTAAAAATCAAAAATTCATCTTTGCGCTGGCGCGCGGATCAGAGTCTAGTCTTATCTTTATTATACGTACATTATTATATATAATAGTTAGAATTATGTTCCTGTTATATGCATGGAAAAAAGTAAAAAGTAACATATAAAACATATACAATATAAAATAACGTAACGGTCTAAAATTATATGATATAACTAATTTTAGCACAATCTTATAACTAACTTATACTATATAGAGTTGATTATTAAGATACCCAAGAAGCCGTGTCATCCACTTCCCTGTCTCCACTATCCCTGCCAATGCATGCACACGTCGTGTATAAATCACGATCCATTCCTAGAAACTTTGAAGATTGACACAAAAGATAATAGCTAAGCTTCCTCTCACACTCCTTACACAAACACATATGCTTACATGACAACAACAAAATACATTCCTCTCTCACTCCATAAAACTGCACATCATCGTCGTCGTTGTACTGTTTCCCCCGTTGAACCAAGCGTGTCATCCACTTTCCTGGCTCCACTTCATTCGATGATATCTCTTGGTCGAGCGTGAGTTCCCTCCGGATTTTAGTTGAGAGCAGCGATCATGTACTCGCTGCACTTTGCACGTTGTTGCCCTAGCTCAGCTTCCATTGCTATTTGTTCGATATGCACCTCAAGTAAAGCTTCTGTTTTTTTTATATCATCTCGAGTTCCTCGTCTTTCTCAGGGAGTTTCTGAACAACTATTTTCTCTATGAGGGATAATGTCTTCTATTGATTCTATTGACTCATCTGGATCTTCTCGAGCATCGCATGAGTAGCTAGTCTCCATGTTAAAGAGAACCTGTTAAAGAGAAAACAAACCAATAGATCTAAGAAGCTAACACAATATATGAATCATCCAAGGATAATGTTCATTACGCAAAACTCGTTTTGTTAACCAACTTCAAAACGTGATAACTCACAACAGAACTGAGTTGTAATAACTCGCAAGAGAACCGAGTTGTGATAACTCACAATAGAACCGAGTTGTGATAACTCGCAACAGTACTATAAGATGAAGGTGAAGGTGATAACTCGCAACAGAACCGAGTTGTGTCTCTACACGAAACTGATCGAGGAAGATGGAAGCTCAAGTACTCTTCGAGCAGCAACATTTCTCATCTCTATATTATATTTAGCATGATGAAGGTGAAAAATCTATGAGTTCGTAGACATGAAAAAGCCATGAGTCTATAGACATGAAAAAATAATTTAATATAAACCGAAAAAGAATCAAAAAAGGAAATAAATTATGGTATTAAAGTCAACGCTTTTGTGAGAAGCCCTCACAAAGCGACACGTATGCAAAATTGAGAATAAAGCCTTCTCATGCATCCATGTCAAAATAACCAAGAGAGAATTAAGGAAAGTCTTAAAAAATGCTTCTCCTTTAATATATAGGGGATAATTAATTAACAAAGACAACCAAATGGGTTTTGCTTAAAGAATGGTAGACATGTAATTAGGTAATCATGCTGAAACAAGCAGAAAAGGTTGTATGTATGAACTATAAAACTCTTAACCTTTTTAGACATTTATATCGAGTTTGCAAAAAGATACTCCATTGGAGAAATAAGTTAATTAAGGAAATAATCTATCTTTTAATATAGAAAAAAAACAAGAAATGATTTCTTTTAGTTTGGTTTTGTCTTTAAAAGGAAAAGTAGCTGGATTTTAGGAGGAATGTTTCTTTCTGCAAAAAACTTCGTATTTGGCGAGTAAGTTTTTTCAAGTCTTGTACAGAAAGTAAAGTCACGAGACGCAAAGCATGTATTTAGTGAGTACGATTGAACCAAAATTTATTATCTATACAAGTTATAAACGCAACGGGTTTTGTTTGATGTTTTAATTTAATAAAAATCATAAAATAATAAATCATTTTATTATAGTATTATGATTGTTTTTGTATATGTTGTTTGAGATTTTATAACTAAAACTTGTTTTCACACATAGGGTTAAGTTAATATTTGTATTTTATTACCATAGTGCATAGATGAGTTGTTATAAACTTTATACTTAGGATTAGAGAAAATACTATACATAAACATTTAAACTGAATACAATCCGAAATAAGAAATGAAAAGTAAAAAAGAAATGAAAGTTAAATACACCAATCGAATCAATGACAACATTATACATATTCTTATGTATTAATTTAATGTTTAATTAAATAAGGCTTTAAAATTTTATTTTGCCATGATTTTTTTAAAAAAGAAAATATTCTATTTTATAAATCTCCTATTTATTTACAATTAAAAAAAATAAAAAATAATATTAAATACTCTTTTACAATTTTGTTTAAAATCTTAGAAAAGTTAAATTACTGTCATACAACCTATTACAGTTATCTTCTCTATAGAATTTCAGAAAAAAATATTTTCCATCAAATAATTATTTTTAGTTATTAACAAATATTTTTAAAATTGCTATTTTTGCCATTGATATCAATACTTATTTTACACTTATTTTGTTAAATAAATAATTTTTACTATCATGCTCATCATCAAACACTCTCTTAAAAATAATATCATATAAATTTTTACAATTTTTTTTCGTTAGGACTTAAAAATATTATACAAATGATCATAAAATAATAAAATTATGAATAAAAAGCCTCATTTAATAGATATACAGACTAAAATTTATTATATAATTAGTTTAGTGTCATTTAAAATTAATTATATATCATATACTGATAAATATTTTAATTTCAATATTTCAGAAATATATATCATACTGGAATTTTAAAAAATAAATATTTTATGATATATCTCATTTTGTGGTACGGCTTGGATTATTACCTAGTTAATTTTATTTTAGAAGCATTATGAAACTAATTAACAAACTTATGTTTCTTGCCTTTTTTATCTTTCCCTCCCTAGACATGATATGAAGATATAAAGCAGATAACGTTAATCTTTGGTATGTTACAAAAACAAACATCTTCACTAGCCGTTTTCGGAACAGCTGAAACTTTAAAACTTCCTTCGGATAACCGTGGTGACCACCGTAGCATCCCATGCCCGTGACGCTGTAAAATCCAAAAACAAGATTACTCGTAAATATATTACCTTTCGCTTCATATAAAAAAGAAACGAATATTTAAAAGTTGGAATAAAATCGAACCTGAACGAGATAGACCAGAGTTATCGTCAGCTCCAACATGCCACGAGAAGTAACCACGCAGACCTTTCTGCTTAGCGTATCTCACTTTCGTCACGATACTCTGATTATCATCATACCCTATCCAAGTCGTCCCAGCATAACAGTAATCTCCGACCACTGTGGAATTATAAACCGTTGTTGCTCCGTTATCCACTATAAACTTTCTTATCTGACCGTATCCTATCGAACCGTCCGGTGAAATTGCCGATCCAGTGGTGGCTGCGTAATAGCTAGGACTGTTGGCGTTTGAGAGACGCCATGCGTAGCCGTAGTAAGGAAATCCCAAGACTAATTGCGTTGCTTGAAGTCCGGCTTGAATCCATGCCCTCACTCCAGCGTCGCCACTCGGACCTATCATAAACCGGATTTAATAACCAAATCAAACCGAGCTGGTGATTCCGGCTATGAGCGTTTTCTAGTTCTTATTGGACATAATTTTGTGTTTTTGATCAAATTATATATTAAAATCTAAAACACACTAAATAGATTTAATATTAAGTTAACCTGATTTTCATTTTCTAATTTTTTATCCAGAACCGAATGTAGTGAAACTAAATCAAACCGAAATTTCGCAAAGACTAGCAGAAACTAAATACTCATCCCTGAGTCTGCGTTTTGTTTCTTTATGATTTTGCTAAAACATAATAAGTGTTATAAATCTACTCTTTTACAAAAAAAAAAGATATTTAAAGTTTTTGTACAATAATTACTATTTTTTATTAATCTATCTCGCTTTGCATAAAACAACAAATACGTATATTTTAATTCAACTAATGAAAAACCATAATGCAGAATAAAAATTATCATAAATACCAAGTAATATTTAACTTTTGCCTAGAAACATGAAAATGCCACTTAAATAAAAAAAAAAAGTATTCAAAAAACATCAGTTGAAGTGAAAGAGAAGGAGTATTATATTTGGTTGTGTCCAGTTATTGTAGTACCTGCGTTTGAAGGACTATTGAGGGCGGCGGGTGGACCGGTTACGGTGGACCAACCTGGTCCATAAAAATCATAGGCCATAAGATTAACCCAATCTAAGCTACTGGCAACAGCTTGAACCGGGTACAGTACAGAATAGTAATCAGAAGAGTAGAAAACTGCAGCCGCCAAAAGCAAACGCGGTCTACTAGTGCTACTTGCTTCTGCTGCAACCGCAGATCGCCATTCTCGAAGTAGCGTCCCGAAGTTGTTCATCTCCGTTGCACTACTCGGATACTCCCAGTCCAGATCAAGACCATGAAATCCATTGGACCTAGCAAGTCTAATAGACGAATCGATGAATGATTTTCGAGATGTTGGGTTACTTGCCATGGAAGCAAACGCGGATTTATTAGCGATTCCACCGCCGATAGACATAAGGGTTTTCACTGAAGGGTTTCTCCTTTGCACGGTTTGTGTAAAGGTTGAAAATTTTGGTTGGTTGGTGGAGGAGATAGTGACTTGATTGTTTTGAGAGTTGAGATCAGCGAAAGCACAGAAGAGGTGAGTGAAGTGAGATGAGTTAATGTCGGTAACTGGGAATTCACTCTCTGGAAACCAGTACGACCCTTTAACGACGGTTTGGGCCGATGAGTGTTGGAGGAGAAGACAGAAGAAGAAGAAGGTGATGGAGACAATGAGTGATGTGGGTTTTGTTGAAGACATTGTCGAGTTGCTGTGAAAGACAGTATGGGTTTTGCTGTCTATTTATTGAGAACTAGAGTTTTATTTTGAGATATATATTAACTTTCTTGATTCAACTTTGTGTAATGTATAACAAATCTTGTGAAAAGTAAAAAGTCTTTGGACAACATTTTTGTTTCTTGAATACACAAGTGTACTACTTACTACGCATGCGAAAGTTGGGACCAAGAGACTTTAATATCCAAGATGGAATTTCTACTCACCATATCCAATAGAAAATCCAAATGCTTACAAAATATCTATTTTAGGTCTTTTAAAAATTTGACGATGTTATACTAAAGTTGACAAAAATCATATTAACAAAATAGTCTAACAAAATTTCAAACTAAGGAATTAATGTATCGTTTTTAATTTACAAAATTAATAACACAACCATAAACAGATATTTCTTTCAAATAATTTTCTCTTCTTTTTGTAACTTTCTTCTTATTAAACCTAATTCTCAAAACCTTTTCATAAAAAAAATTATGCACCCAATCTTGTGATCACGTAACATATGTATTTTCTGAAGAAATCTATCTTCAAGTTTTGGTTATATGATTGGTTCAAAAAAGATTGGTTCTCTGAAACTTTCCTTCTCAAGCGAATTCCAGTCTCATTGGCCATTGCAAATAACATACACAACCTTTGGGAAGTTATGTTTTATGATATTAATGATATTTTGGTTCAAACTTCCTAATTGTATAAAATAACAATTGCAGAGACACTTGTAGATATAAAGGATTAAGCTTTGAAATCTAAAAGTTCTTTTCCCCAAAAGCTAGTTAAGAGAGAAATACTTTGGTCTTAGAAGATATTCCCTTTGTTTCTAAAAGATTCATATTTTAGTTTTTTCACATATTTTAATAAAACACATTAAACTTGCATAACTTTTTGTACTTATCTTCTTTCCATAATTTTAAGCCAATAAAAACTCAATTAGTGCAATTAAGATTTTTGAAATTTGCAATTAGTTAATAAAACATGCATTGAACATGTAAAAAATGAATCTTTTAAAAACAAAATTTTTCTTTAAAAAATGTATCTTTAAGGAACGGAGGGAGTATTAGTTAAACACTTAAACCCCATAGCTAACATGTGTCTCTTATAAGGTTCAAAGTAGTTAAACTGCTTTTATTCACTCTAAATGAAATACAACACAGAGAACCAAAAGAGGAAGCAAACAAAAGAACTTATATAGAGCCTTATGGCAGCAAGGCTAGGGTGAAGGCTATAGCATGGCAAACTATCGCATACCCAAACCAATCCCTTAATCATTTGAGAAGTAATATGCTGATCCCAATCACTAATCACTATAAAACATGCTGATGTGGTAGGTCTACTCGCTGGATTCTTATGATTCTCCATTTATGAGTCTTTAGGTGGATATAATACTTTTGAGTATAATGTGTTATCTAAAATAAAAGGGGACAACAAGTTGCTGCAATAGTGGTATGAGTGTTGTCTTTAGGAACAAGTAGTATGTTGTTTATTGGAATTGGGGTTGTGAGTGGTGTTTTGGTTGGCTCTCAAGAATGAGATCCCTTCCAACTTGTGTGTTTTTGAGTTTCTACTTCACTGGATATACTGTTTATTTTGATACTCTTCATTTCACAAGAGGAATAGAAAAGGAGGAAAGACAAAACAGGAAAGAAAAGAAAAAATTATATATTCTGAAAATGTGGAGAACTTTTTCAACATTGTTCTTCATGACTGGCTAAATCTGAGTGGGTTAAAGAATGGTTTTACTCTACTTATTTACTACTCAAACTACATTTAACATTCAAACACTAATGTTCAAGTGGATAATACTATAATCATAGATTGGGACCGAGGTGCACATCGAGATACAACTAACTATATCCAAATGCTTATTAAATATTTTGTTTAATTTTAATTTTATGTTTTATGATATCTTGTCCAGCAAGAAACAACCGAAGAGAATGAATGGCTGGCTGTATGAATCATCGGTTAGGGCGTCTGGTACTGACGAGTTCGATATCGAAAACGAGGGTTCCAAGAGTAGAGCCTTCACCATTGGCAAGGCGTGTTGGGTTAAAGATAGTCGTGAAGAGTCTTTGTCTGTCAAAGAACTGCGAAACAAACACACACAACAAGAGAAAAACAAAGAATACTGATGAAACTAATCTTGAATTATAATTATATGTTTATGCACACAATATTTGTGATCTCTTAACAATATATAGTTTCTGAAGAAACCAATTCTACGATCAAAGGTTGTATGATTGGTTTTCTGAAAGTTTCAATCTTAAAACGGATTAATACTAATCCTAGTTCCATCAATACGTGACATATCACAGTGATATGTTGATAAAGAGCCAAGTGTAGAACCCTAGAGCATGCCAAACTCTCCCATACTAGCTTAAAGGCACTAGCTAGCCCAAAGGTAATCAGTGTGGGACTCTTAGCAATAACATTTGACTATGAAGTAGGGACTTGAATCATTACATAAAAAAAGAATAAGGAGAGGGAGAGAGAAGGACATACATTTGGTGGGAGAGGTTCTTGTGATGTGTTCTGGTAGCCTTGAGACGGAGGTATAACCACCCGACGAATCCCTCCTACTTTCATCGACCTCACAGCTGTTTCGATCCCCGGAATAACCTGCACATCAGTTATCATCAGCGTAGAACCAGCTTTGGTCGAAAGAGATAAAAAAACAACATCATATAATCAAAGCAGAGTAATGTGAATCCTCACAAAGCCTTGTAGCAGCTTCAAACACCTCATACCAATTAGATTTCAAGCACAAAACACAAACTAAAATCTCTTTGTTCAAGACCCAACAAGCAAATGTTTTTATAACATGGGTTTTCAAATTGAGACAAAACGTTCAAGACCCATGTTATCAAAAACCGAACTTTATAGGAACACAAGGTTGGATTAAATACTTAGAAGCAAGCAAATATTTGAGTAAAAAAATCTGAACTTTATGGGGAACACATGATTGGATTATACTAAACGGAAGCAGATAAGTTTCATTACATTGGTAGAACCAAGGATGAATGTAAAAGGAACAGAGTCTCCACTACTGTCTTTATGATCATACGTTGAATCAAATCTCCATCCTTGCTTCGCAGCTAATCTCCCATAGTAATGTATTGCAACCTAACACTTCCCAATTAAAAAAATCATTTTCTTTTTGATAAATCTATAATTTACAAAACGCAGACCTGATCTCCTTCGATGGGGACTTCACCGTCGCCGATTCGGAGGTCGAGACTCTTAACTCCGCCGGAGTTAGGGATTTCAGAGAACTCAGCTCGTGCCGGAGAAGAGAAGTAACCGGAGGAGACGGCGATAATGGATAGAGATATTTCTCTTCTGGATGCTGATACTGACGAGGCGGGAGAATGAGATGCGGAGATGGTGATGGATGGTGGAGATGCGAAATGGACGGTGGCGATGAAAGGGGCACGCGCGAAGCACCGAATCATTTTCTTTTTATCCTCTTATTATTAAATACGAAATGAGAATGAAGGGCACGGCACATATGCTCTCTCTCTCTCTAGCTGTGTGGAGTTGTGTAGACGTCACAGTCCAAAGTGGATGGAATGTGATAGGATTAGGATTAACGAAGGTTGCAGCCAAAACTAGTGGACACAAGAATTATATAAAAAATGAAATTCTTTCTTTATTTTGTTAAATGTACATATATATTACTTTTATATAGTAACTAGAGATTTTTTCCGCGCTTCGCGCGGATTGTGTCTTATAAATTTATTTTATTTATAATATTATTTGTCGATTTTTTTCTTTTACATTAATTTCTTGTTTTTCCAATGTTAGTTTTTCTTAATTTAAATTTATATGTTTATAATTTTTCATTTTTGTTGTTGTAGATGGAGAATTATATTTTTTATTGATGGTTTTTTGTATGTGATAAACTTTTTGAAATTTTAAAATAATGTTATATATAGTTCGATTAACACATTAAATAAGAGAAACATATTTAGTCACATTTTATACAGGTTTTATATGCATAATTTTAAACATTATATATGTATATATTATAAGTTTGAAACATGTAAATGCTTTCTAAAGCTAAATACTTGTTCTGAGTTTACATAACTTATCGAAAGTTTTATCTCTTTTTAAATTCAAATCACAGAAAAAAATATCAAAAAGTCAGTATAGATGGGTTTTTTTGGCTTTTAAATCAACACTGAAAAATTACATGAATCAGATAACAACAGTTTTATAAACAACTGGATAAAATTTGACCGAGCCAAAGATTTTCACACAATATGTTATTTCTTCTTCAAATTGCGAAGAGTCTATAGACACAAGAAAAAAAATCATAATTTTTGTTTTCACTTATATAACATTTTTTCTCTTTTACACACGGAGTTTATTACACTGCTATAAGCAATGGAGAACTCTATTCATATAAGATTCACATCTATGCATTTTGACAAAGAAGAATTTTAGCCATCTTTAGTTTCGGAATGGCACAATTTCAGTCATATACACTATATTTTCTCTATGATTCAAATCTTACAATTTTAATATATGTGCAGATTTCCATGTGAAAAAGCACGCACGCCATCTATCATTCAACCTATTACTTTTTCTAAAGTAAACATTATAATCCTCGTTTGGTTAGCTCCATAAACTAATCTCTTTGGATCAGTTTACTAAAAAATATGGATACTAATGTCAGAAAAGAATATAAACACTATCAACAACAAATATTGGCACAAGACTATTTGGTTCAATGAACATATTACACTTAATGTGTTTATATCAAGGCTGACTTTGCGGAGAAGACTGCCAACCAAGGATCGCTTGAGGCGTTGGGAGTTAAATGTCTCAGGAACGTGCGTCCTTTGTAATCTGGAAATAGAGACTCACTATCATCTCTTCTTTGAGTGCTTTTTCTCTCGCTTGATATGGGAGCTTTTTGCTCCTGAAGTTTGGATTTCTCCTCCGTCTGATCTATACTTTGTTGCAGCCTGGATCAATCAATCTCGCGTCAATGCAGATGCGCACGCTACTCCAGTCATCAAGCTCTACTTTCAGTCAGCCATCTACCTGCTGTGGAAAGAGCGTAATGCTCGTGTGTTCACAGCTGACTCCTCACCTTCATCAGTCATCCTTGCCTCTTTCGACCGTATGATACGGTGACTGTCTCCTCTTTTACCCGGCAAGTTTTCCTTTCTCCTCTTCTCTACTTCTTTTTATCTTTCTTGTATAAGACTTCCTTAAGGCTTTTTTTACCTTGAGTTGTTGTTGGTTGTTTTTGTTTCCTTGCTGTAATAAGTTGTTTAAAAACAATAGTGTAACCTTTCAGAAAATGATAATCTTAACATCTTACCAAAAAAAACAACAAATATTGACTTATTTATGTGAATATATATTTTATTTTAAATCATTATAGTGGACGAAGAAAGCACCATAATTTGTACAATAAATTTTCTTAGATTCACCTCATCATACTCACCATTTTACCATTTTAGTTACATAATTTTATATGAGCTTCTTCACCCTTCCCGGTTATTTCTCTTTATTTATAACTACAATATAAAGTTATAAACTATATATATTATAAATTAATAATTTATTTACCGTTCAAGTCTAACGATTAAAAATATAACATAATTTAATATAGATATATGATTCTATTAATAAATTAGCAGCTACAAATTTGAAATTTCTAGAAATATCAAAAGTCATATGTTAGTTAATTATCTTTTAAATGACATCTATTTCTAATTCTTTTTGGATGAGAATATTTTGGCTGAGGTGGATAGTCTCAAAAACCTTGAATTTAGTCCCTTTTATATAGTAGGATGTCGTCGAAAAAATCATTTACTTCTTCTGCATCAATTTAAATGGCATTTAATAAATTTTTATTTTTTTCACGATGTTCTCACTATTCTAAATAAAATTAATATCATTTGAAATATATAACCAATTTAAAAATACTGTATTTTTTACTGATTGAACTAATTTATTTAATAATATTTTTATGTAATTAAGATAAATTACATAAAATTTAGTATTTTCTTAATTTTTGTGTAAAACCTTAAAAACCACAGAAAAAAATATATAGCAATCTTTCTTTTTCTTGTGCAATTTTATAACAAAATTGAATGGACTATAGAGTAATGGAGTAACAAAATTGAATAGTAAAGTATCATACTCCAAAGGTATTTCATAACACATGCACAGTTTGATTTAGGCTAGCTAATGGACATGTAAATTTATCTTTTTGTAACAAAATTTATCTCTCTTTTCAGATTTAGGGTTATCAAAGATAGCTGTTTTTGCTGTAAAATGGATAAAAATTAGTAGAAAATGTGTTTGGACTAATTTCCCTATGGCTAAATTGTAAGTTTTGTAACACTTTGTAACATAAAATTTATTTAATGAAGTTCTCCCAGACATGAGACAAGAATAAGAAACAGCAATAGAAAATACATTTCTGAACTCTTTTTCAGATTAAAGAAACGTTTGTTAAAATGAATTTAAAACAAAGTTAAAATTGTATCAGACTGAAAAAAATAGTTTTCTCTTTCTTTTTGTTCTTTCGTAATCTTCTGTTATATAAACACTATCCCAAAAACTTTATAAAAAATCTAATGTTAACCAAATCAAAAGAAAGACTGCAAACTTGTTGAACAGCTAGAAGCCTAGAAGTCTCTTATGTACCTAGCTCTAGAGTTCATAAATAAATTTTGATTTACAGTATTAGTGCTCTCCAATATACCACTTACTTTAAGCACTAGTGTTGAGCTAAGTAGTATATATTCCTAAACAAAGAACTAGATAATATTCTTTATATTGACATGTTAGAATATATTCATTCGATCTAGAGAAAACTCCATCGGTTATATTTTTAAAATTAAAAGGCTAACAATTTTAAATGATTATTAATTTTCAAAAACTCGACCCTTTTTAGTTCAGTGTATATTAATATTGACTATACTACCGTAATTTTAAATTAAAATATTTTAATCATTTGATGATCGGTGTTGCTAGTTCAATTGGCATAGCAAACCACCTCGCCATCTAAAAAGAAATAAAAAATAGTTCGAACACCAACACCTTCGTTTCTTACTGAACAAACAAAATCCAACTTTCTGCGCGGTATGAGAACAGTTTAATTGATTTCCGGTTCGATATGCCCGGTTACTAATAAGAATCATTAAAAAAAAGAGAAATAAAGCATGACAAAATAGAATAAGTTCTTAAACCCCCTTTCTCTAGGGCTATATATTTAGAACAATTTATTTGTCAATTTGTAAACCGAGATACCACATCTAGAAAAACAAGTAAATTGCAAAGCTTTTTCAGCAAAGATAATTTGCTCAAAGACAGTTTACAAAGAAGATGTCTACCATTCAGGCAAGGTGGGTACCGATTCAATCTCCGGTGGAAGATAAGGCGATGAAACCACTCAACTATGAGACGAAGAAACCACATAACTATGAGACCATTCTCAGAGACGCAGATCTTCCAATCCCCCCTTCCACCGAACAACTACGTTCTGGTGTTCTCTTGAAAAAACTGGTTAGTGCTTCTTTCTTTTTTTTGCGCTACAATTTTCTTGAACGTACATCCATATAATTTTTTAAAAATTAAAGATAATATAGCATATAAGATAAGGACTGAATGACGAGATTAACAGTATCCAAATGTTATTTTTTTAAGGAAATAAAAATGGGATAAATCAATTAATTAAATCGTTTTTATTTTGTTAAAGCTCATTAAATTCACATGTTGTGAATCTTGTGATATTCTTATAAAATATTGAACAGATCAAATATTGGGTGGACGACAGAAACATCAATTGCTTCATGATATTTCCAAGGAAACTCTCTATCACTTGGTCTGATGACCCTAACTATTGGACATGGCTTCCCAACGACTCACCAAAGTAAGATATGTGTAGTTTAAAAACCCAGAACTATGAATAGTTTAACCACATGACCTGTACGTACTTATATTAGAACTATTGAAAATATTTTTTTGGTCTTAGATTATTCGATCAAACTCGGAGAATTTATCGTACCGGTTAATCTATGTTACATATGCACCCTTCAACGGGTATTTATATTACTTTGTATTATTACTAACATATATTAACCGCCTGTGATTTGTTTTCTCTGGTGAATCTTAAAAGCGAGAAAGGTGTAGAAGCTGCGGAATTGAATAACGTGTGTTGGCTCGACATCACGGGCAAATTCGACACAAGTAATCTCACTCCTGGGATTACGTACGAGGTGGTCTTTAAGATGAAGCTAGAGGATCCTGCCTACGGATGGGACACGCCGGTGAACGTAAAGCTAGTGTTTCCTAACGGTAAGGACAAACAACAGGAGAAAAAAGTGAGTTTAAGAGAACAACCGAGGTATCAATGGGTCGATATTAAAGTCGGAGATTTCAAGCATGAGAGAGATTCCGTCGGAGAGATCATCTTCTCAATGTATGAGCATGCAGCTGGTGTTTGGAAGAAAGGGCTCTTCCTCAAAGGTGTTGCAATTCGTCCCAAGTACAATAATTAATATGGGATATAAAAACATTTGAAGATCCATATACACCAGTGGATATTTTTTTATATTTATATTTCACATCATATATACCATATATATATGAGGAGCGTGTGTGTGTATATATAATAAGGTTGATCTATCGTTTTATTACTTTAAATAACAACTTTGATGTTGGTGTTGAATAAAACCAAAACCGAAATTTGGTGTTGTAATGTTCTAAGTTTTAAATTCAAGTTTGAGTGCATGTATGCATCTCATCAATTTAAAAACTCATTTACGAGTAATAATACTTATAGGGGGAAGCAACTTATCTAGAACTTTCTTACGTGTTGACAAGAATTTATTTTCCAAATTAAAAAGTATAAAAAGTCATGTACCTTAATTAAACTAGTTAAAGCATATCAACAAAAAGTTACAGATGATGGGATAATGAAGATAGTGTTTTTTTTTCTCTAGTGATGGCTCACTTTTTCTGAATTATTCGAAGTTCCATTTTCGTAGCGATAATAGAAGAATAAAGTTAACATGTCAAATGAAAAATACCAAACTTATTTTTTTCTCAAAAAGAAAATACCAACCTGCGAACATATTTAACAAGACATAAAAGAAACGGAATATATACCAAGCCAAATTTGATTTAACGAATTTATGAAGAAGTCAACTATATAGCGATGCTTTGATCAGGTTGAGTACAAGTGTACACAAATAATATAATTTATAATAACTCGGATGTATCATCAAATAAAATTGACAAAATCCAATGATAATCATATAAGAAATAACTTAACATGAGTAGTAGGGAATTCAGGTCAGCTAAATGAGTCTATAAAGACCTTAATGTTGTAGTTATTAAGAACGATTAACTAAATAAGAAGAAGAAAACATATTGGAAGACAAGCAATAATCGAAAAAGAGTGAGATATATAAATATTGTTAATATTCTCATCAGTTCTTTTTTTTATCATTGAATAAGTTCATAATAGGATGGCTTCAATAGTCATTAGATGTCTACAACGTAAAATATCCCGACTTTTAAAAATCTAGTAATTGTTATATTTCCAAAAATATGAAATGGTGAATTCCTAAAGACGACAAAATGTTCTCTTAATATTCTATGTCTTTTTCTTCTGTTTCAGTGAAAGAAGGAGCTCAAATCAAATACATCGGCGAACCTTATAAGCCTGAGACAATCTGATATGTGTTTCAGCCATTAACATAATGTGGAGTCACCAGTATGATTACTACAATATTGATCAGTTTGAGAAAATGAAAAAATTATATGTTCATAAACGTCACTTTAACGCCTAATTCTTCTCTTAACTCTTGTCGCTCATCGTTTGCTTCTGCTTCCTTCTCCTTTCTCCAACTGATCAACAATACATTCATAATTATAAGGGACAATATACTTTATAATCTTTAACTTTGGCAAATGGTATCAAAGAAGCATACACTTTTTTCCAACAAAATGTACTCATCTTTCCATTGAGTTTAGCCAAAATGGATCCATGTATAAGGGCACAAACCAAACAATGGGTCCATTTTGTTAAAGTTATGACTAAAAAGCAAATATTGTCACTACTCTTTATACAACTTCATTTAGTTAGATCATACCTCTCTGATACAAGTCAATCAAACGGAGACAACAAGACAATTTAAGAGCTCACACTGTGTGGGAACGCTTTTCACAACATCAATCCACTCAGCATTCCCCCAGACCTCACCTTCATCATCAGTTTCCAACGTGATTTCCGCGCACCAAATTTTCTTCCTATTATTGGGATTATGTTTCATATAACCTTCCCACAAAAGTAAGAGCTTCCCACAACAACTAACTAACTTAGTTTTATTACAACTAGAGCCACCATTCCTATTGTACATCTTTATTAATGAGTCTAACCCTTTCACAGCTTTCCATGTTTCTCCCTCCATTGTCCACCGAAAGTCGTATGAACGTCCATAACTCATATGATACCATACGCCATCAATCTCACATGCTGACTTCGGAATACAATGGTACCATACACCACCATCAATCATACTCTCCCAGTTATCTTGGCTTGTGTCATAAGCATACGCTCTGTATGAATTCCAAAAGTGAATCTTTCCTTTCATCCCTATGATTGTGTAAAAATCACATCTCCATATGTTACGTATCTGATTACCCGGATCAGAGAGACGTTCCCATGTTTGCGTCTTTATGTCGAACACCTCGGCCCATGGTTCATCATCATCTCCGCATCCTCCCATGACATATATTTTTCCATCGTAGAAACATGTGAGAGAATCGTTCCGGGCTACGATCATGCTAGGTGCATCACGCCATGTGTGAGTACGACAATCAAGGATTCGTATGGCTGATGAGGGACATGACGGTTCGGTCTTGATTGGTCCACCGATAACATAAATGTCTGAACCAACAACTACGGTGGATTTTGATATCGAAGGAGAATCAGACGACGGAATTGGAGCCAACGATTTTCCGAGTGTCTTCTTCTTCTTTTTCTTCTCGAGGGCTAGATTAGGGTTAATCCAGCGGGTAAACCATTGGGGAGATTGGTATCTTTCATCGGAGAGACAGACGTAGAGACACTGCTCGGTGCTTCCTATGTGAGATCGAGCTGTGTAGAGCTGCTTGGAAGAGAGGAGTGACCGGAAGCTTTTGGAAATGATTGAGAGTCTCGGGTAGTATGCTCTCGATATCAGGGCTAAGCAACTCACGATGATTTCGTCAGGAAGTAAAGAAAACGATGGAGATGTCGAAGGTGGTGGTGACGTCTTTTTCTTCCTTTTACTCTTCTTCTCCGGTGGTTCTACCCTAACTTGGAGGTTCATGGCGGCAATGACTTCCTGTATTGCTGAAAACTAGGTTAAATGAGAAAATACTATTTGGTATATATAAGATTATCACATAAATCATTTGCTATTTACTAATAGCAACCCTACCCTTCTTTTGTTTTGCCAATTTGTTCTTTAGTTTTGATTTCGATCACAGAAGCCCCTAAGTTTTCAGACGTTGGAGCTAAAAAGAAGTTATGTTTGAAGCTTATACAAACATGGTTTCAATCACAGAGACTTTAAACTGTAGCATATTTTTTTTTTTTAAAAAAAAAAAAAAAAAAAAAAAAAAAAAACTGTAGCATATTGAACAGAAAACTTTTGTGTTTTTTTTTTCTTCCAAAACATAGAGTTCAGTATCACTTACAATGTTAAGTAAGACACAGCGTATTCTTTATTTGGTAAAGATGGTTATAAGAATTCTCAAGACAGAACTCAACGTGTGGAAGATTTGATCTTTCAACAACCATTTACACAACTTATGCTTTATTTGGTAAAGAAGGTTCTAACCCTTTCTCAAGACAAATAGAACTCAACTTGCGAAAGATTTGATGCTTCAAACACTTGCTTAATAACTCCCTACAAAGAGAACAAACATTTTTTAGTCTGACATCAGACATGGATTGGATCAAGAATAGCTATGATTCTTGTTTCTTTGCTATGATCAAATTTTTTTTCACACTTACCTCCTCGAAAGATTCTTGTTTCTTTGCAGATCAACATCTATAGACACCGTTATTCATCCCATTGTAAACCCATTTGTTAGTTTCATTATAAGGATCTTAAAGGTCAACAGGACTACACACTCAGTGTTGAACATCCAGATTATTTTTTTGCTCTCGTTGTTCATAACAGTCCTAAGCTTCTTATCCTATAGAATATATCATTAAAAACTCACACTATCTAGTTGCGACTTGACTCGAAACACACAAACATTTAGAACGCAAAAAGACTTGCAGGAACAGTTTACTTCCCGGTGTAGTTTGGGCTAGCAACCTCATAGAGATCTCCTTAAGCACCATTGGGATGGTCAGGATCCGCTCCGTGAACATCGGAATCTGCATCCTGGGTAACCCATCCCATATGCTCATCGGTTCTTTTGTTCTTCTCCAAATGGGTTTAACAGACTGATGGAAATCAAAACAAATGAAGAATTCAGTCAATACAGTCAGGAAACGGTATGATTCTACATGAGCGTAAGCAGAGATGTAAAGGGTTGAATCAACGAACCAAGAAGCTCATCGTCAAGTCCTTTGGTCTTTAAGTATGAGAGACATCTGGAAGCCAATCAGAGCCGTGCTTAGGCTTTTTGGTGCCATGCATAGGCCAAAAAACATAATATATAAAATTTAATCTAAAAATAAAATATATAATTAAAATATTTTTAACCTTTAAATTTTTTATTTCATAGTTAAATATACTTTAATTTATATAATTAATTATTTTCAATAAGAAAAATATAAACATAATATATATATGTATATATATATATTATTAGTAACAAATAGTTTTTATACTATATACTAATTTTTAATGCTGTTTTTATATATGAATCTTTTACTACTTTATCAATCACTTTATTAAATATATCAATAATTCTATAGCATATCAAAATCTAATTGTTGATTGGAATAATAAGAAGCATAATGTTTCTGCAAATGTTTTGTCAAGGACTTAGTACATGTTGAGATCGATTAATAACACTTGGAATTTGGTTCTAATTTATAATACATGCTAAAACATATTTTCTAGCCATATATCATTCAGATGTAGATTATTTAAGTTCATCTTCAAAAAAATTTTAATATCATATTAAAATAAATATAAATTAGAAAATTTAGATATTTATTTAAGTTTAAATATTTATTTTAGATATTATATCAAAATAAATATAAAATTGAGTATTTTTTATGTTTTAAATATACTGAACATTAATTCGAATAGGGATCGGTTTTCCAGATTTTTTCGTTTCTTTGGTCATCTATTCGAATTCGATTAATAACACTTCAGCATTCAGATATATTTCATTATACCCTACATGATATTTTCATATATTTCTTAAATATTTGAAATCTATGGATTATATTTTAAAATATTATACATCACCAATCAAATATATTTCTGGTTCATTCGGAACTCAGGTTCATCACACCTTACAATATGCTTACTAGGTGAAGATTTGCGCCTTGTGGGGATAAAGACGCGGTATGAACATTATGTATACAAATTAATTTTACATATTATTATTTATTTTGTTTTTTTAATGTATTATGAAAGGCTTAGATAAATATATCCAAAATAAAACAAAGTTGCCGAGCTAGTTTGACAAAATGATAAAAGGTATGTGCATAAGCGTCACTTTTAACCCCTAATTCTTCTCCTTAACTCCTGTTGCTCTCCATTTGCTTCTTCTTCTTCTCTTTTCTCCAACTGATCAACAATACATTCAATTCGCAAAAAAAAAGAGAAGAAATCAACAATACATTCGCATTTATAAGGGGACAATATACTTTCTAATCTTCAACTTTGGCAAATGGTATAAAAGAAGCATAAACCCTTTTTCAAACAAAATGTACTCATCTTTCCATTGAGTCAAACCTTAACTCGGGGGGACTGACTTATACTTGGTTTAATTAGATCATACCTCTGATACAAGTCCATCAAACGGTAACAACGAGACAATGCAAGAGCTCACACTGTGTCGGAACGCTGTGCACAATATCAATCCACTCAACATTACCCCAAACCTCACCTTCATCATCAGTTTTCAACGTGATTCCCGCGCACCAAATCTTCTTTCTATTATTGGGGTTATGTTTCATATACCCTTCCCACAAAAGTAAGAGCTTCCCACCACAGCTAACTAACTTAGTTGTATTTCTAATAGAGCCACCATTCCTTTTGTACAGCTGTCTTAATGAGTATAACCCTTTGATAATTTCCCAATCTGCCTCATCCTTTGCCCACAAATAGAAGTGGAAGGGACCATGATTTATAAAATACCATACACCATCAATCTCACATGCTGACTTGGGAATATAGTAGTACTCTACACCACCATCGATCAAACATGTTGTTGACTCCCACGACCCCGCATAACTCTCCCAGTTATCTTGGCTTGTATCATAAGCATATGTTCGGTTTGGATTCCAAAAGAAAATCTTTCCTTTTATTTCTTTGATTGTGTAAAAGGTACAGCTACCTATATTACGTATCTCAGTACCAGGGTCCGAGAGAGGTTCCCAAGTTTGTGTATTTGTGTCGAACACCTCAGCCCATGGCTCTTCCAGTTCTCCGCATCCTCCCATCACATATATTTTTCCATCGTAGAAACATGTGAGAGCATGGTTCCTGGGTACGATCATGCTAGGGGCATCACGCCATGTGTGAGTACGACAATCAAGGATTCTTACGGCTGATGACGGACGTGTACATTTGGGCATGGATAGTTCTGTCTTGATTGGTCCGCCGATGACATAAATATCTGAACCAACAACTAAGGTGGATTCTGATACTGAAGGAAAATTAGACGACGAAGGAATTGCAGCCAACGATTTTCCTACGGTTTTCTTCTTTTTCTTCTTTTTGATCGTGGAGACGGTTAGGGTTCGATTAGGGTTAATGCAGAGGGTAAACCATTGGGGAGATTGGTAACTTTCATCGGAGAGACAGACGTAGAGACACTGCTCGGTGCTTCCGATGTGAGATCGAGCTGCATAGAGCTCCGTGGAAGAGAGGAGTGACCGGAAGCTTTTTGAAATGATCGAAAGTGTTGGGTAGTACATTCTCGAGATCCTGGCTAAACAGTTCACGAAGATTTCGTCTGGAAATAAAGAAAATGATGGACATGAAGGCGGTGGTGGTGGTGGTGGTAGTGGTGAAGTCATATTCTTCCTCTTCTTTTCCGGTGGTTCTATTTGGAGGTTCATAGGGGCCATAACTTTCTGGTGTGGGTGAAAACTAGGTTAAATGAGGAAAAACTTATTTGCTAAAAGATATCTTATTATATAAAGTTTGGTTATTTCAAATTGTTAATTAATATGATTGTGTGTCAACTAAAATTTTTAGATTAAGACATGTGTTATTTATCTCATAATTAAAAATATATATAATAAGATATTAACAAAAATAAATTTTATTAAAAAGTAATTATAAATATTAGTTATCAATAATTTTTCCTTTTTAAAATTCTAATCAAAAGATAATTTCAAAATATTATTTGATAATAAATTTTCTTCTAATATTGTGACATGTGTTTAAATATATAATGATTAAACATATATATAATAAGATAATAAAAAATTTTTTTTAAAAAAATACTTTTTAAAATTATTAAATAGTAAAAACAATTTTAAAAGAATATTTAGTAGTAATATTTTTAGAAATTTTCCTTTTTAAAATCCTATAAAAACAGATTTAAAAACAATTTATTTAATACAATTTTCCTTTTCGAAAATTTTAATGAAAATATAATTATAAAAGATTATATTGGGTTTGGTTCTTCAAAATTGCTAATTAACATGATTGTGACACTAGTGGAAAAAACTTATATATTTTTTTTAAAACTAATGGAAATATTTATAAAATGAAATTAATGTTATTATAAATTAATATATATATATATACTCAGTTATCTTTTATAAAATGAAAAAAAAATTATATCAAATTTTACTATTTTATAGCTATATCTACCATTTTAAAATAAAACATTGTATTTAACTAAATATGATAAAATTATTTTAAACTGATAAATTAATATATTTTATTTTCACAAACATTAAAAATTTATGCTAGAAATATAATATGTTGGTAGAACGGGTTAACATTAGTAAATTAGATAATTCATGTATTAAATTAACTTATCTTAAACTTTTTTTAATATATATAGTTATTATCTTAAATGAATAAACATAAAAAAATATTGATAAAGGAAACCTAGCGCTTTGAATTACGATCAGGATCATAATAATTGAATAAAAAATAATTTTTAAAATATATATAATAAAGAATACCAATATATGTGATGAACTTACATCATGAAAACTATCAAATTTTTATATTTAAAATAATTATATATAAATATTTAAATATATAAGTAACTTTAAAAATATATTCTAATTATGTAAAATATATATAAACATGAAAATTAATACCCACACGGTTGTGCGGGTCCAAATCTAGTGTTAATTAAAACAAAACTTATGATTTACTTGATAAAGACAGTTCTAAATCTTTCTCAAAACAGAACTCAACTCGTGAAAGATATGATGCTTCAAATTAAATATTAAAATAATTTTAAACTAGATCTCGACCCGCGCAACCGCGCGGATGTTTATTTTTATTTATTTTTATAGAAATATTTTATTTTTAATACTACATTTGTATATATTAGTATAATATATATGAGTCTATCACTTTTTAAAACATAATAATTTTATTGTATATTTGTTTATTGAATTGGTTGTTTTCAGATCACGTTTTTGGTTTGGAAAAGATTGATAATTATTTAATTCCTATAATGTAGTAGACATATTATTTAGTTCCTATAATCTAGAAAGTAAGTTATTTAGATCTATAATAATGTAAGATTATAAATTAAATGTAACATAACTTTCTAGTAATAGGTCCATTAGGTCCATTTTTTAAAAAATCACACATGAGTCAAAGTTGTGACTTCTCTTTTAATATATAAGATATGTCAAACAACATTTTACAATTTGGTATTCAAATATTCAAACAGTTTTTTTATATTTTGAACCAATTTAGTTTAAACATTTTGGATAAAAAATATTTAGGTAATTTAGTTTTTTAAGTAATTAAATTTTAACTACTACTAGATTTTGACCCGTGCAACCGCACAGGTGTTTGTTTTCACTTTTCTATACATAAATTATTGTTTTAGAACATAAGTGGTATATATTTTTAATGTTAATCATATACTTAAATATTTATATAACTATTTCAAATACAATAATTTTATAATTTACATGTTATAATTAATTAATTGTTTAAACCTTATGTATTTGCCACTTCTTATTATATATATTTATCTTATTGTATTTGCATTTAGTTATTAAGCAAATTAATATATTCATGAGAAAATATATTTAAAAATATTTTGTATTTAATTTATGCTAAATTCTGATCCGTATTTCAAAACTGGATTTCTTTTTACCAATATTTTTATGCTTATTCATTTTAGATAATTTATTATTGTATATATAAAAGTGTAAGATATGTTAATTTTTAGACATGTATTATATAGTTTGTTAATTTTAAGTCGTTCTATCATCATATTATATTTTAAATAAATAATTTATATTTATGAAAATAAAATTTATAAATTTATCAATTGAATATAATTTTATCATATTTAGATTTTCGTTTATAAAAATAGCGTATAATTTGTATTCTCTTACTAGCTCCTTATATACTAGCTCCAAGGTCGGTTTACGCTTTTACTCTTCTGCCCTTAAGCCGTCATAGCATATTTTCGTTTATAATTTTTTTAAAAATAGACCTAATAAACATATTCATAAAATGTCATGTTACATTTAATCACTAATCTTATCATTTAAATTTTAGGCATACCAGAAATTTTATTGGGCTATCAATAATTAAATTTAAAGAATAGAAAATACATTGGATTTATAGATAATATAAATTAAATAGATATAAGTTAATGTTGTAATACTATACCTCTATATGTTAAATATTAAAATATTTGTCGATGTTAACTTTTAAAATTATAATAATGATTAATCTTTACTAACTTGAACCAATGAAAACAAATTTTAAACTATATAGTTTATTTTAAAAATTAAACAAAAACTAAATATTTAATTATTTACTTGATAATATAAATATATGAAAAGAAAAGTTTAATTTTTTAAAAACTTTCTAAATTTTTAAAATGTTATAATATCTTTGAATATGACAATAAAATAATATTTTACTAATCTTTATATATATAGTTACGATTTTAATAATGAAATAATAATCCGAAAATATATATATAGAAGAAGATTCAAATGCATGTGAAAGTTTGAAAAAATCTATTCAATGAAAAAATATACCGTAAACTTATTATGTTTTAAAAATCGATAGACATATATATTATATATATACCAATTTAGAATTGAAAGCAAAATATTTATATAAAAATAAATGAAAACAAAAATCTGCGCGGTTGCGCGGGTCGAGATCTAGAAACTAAAATATATATATATATATAAAAGATTATATTGGGTTTGGTTCTTCAAAATTGCTAATTAACATTTTATCTAATATTTAGAAGTCTATTAGGACTATTTCATTAATTACATAATATGACATAATAATTAATAGGAATATTAATAATAAATTAATTTTAACTATAGATTTGAATTTTATTTTCAGTTATAACAAAATCTGTTGAGAAAAATCTAACAAAATCCTACTAAGTTTTTAAATAATTTTTATTAGATATTGCATTAATTAATTTCGTAATTAAGTAATATAATGCTTTCATTTAAATAAATTATCATCTACCACTAAAACGGGTTCAAATTTGTTAATCATGTCAAATTTTTTTTATACAAATGAAGTTATTAACATATATTAAAAATTTATTTCTACAGCTATATATTTTCAAAAATCATATGTTGAAAAATATTTTTTATTTGATTATTTGAAATTATGAAAACTCGAAAACGTAATAAAAAAGATAAAATGTATAAAACAAATTCCTATATTAATAAAGTAATAAGAAACATAAACAATAAAATTAAAGAGTTATAAAATACATAACACTAAGATATAAATTATATATTTAAATTTATATAATAATATCAAAATTAAATATTTATAAAATAAAAATATTTATATTTTTAAAAACATTTGGTTATTTTAAAATTCATTATAGTTAAAAAATTATGTTTGTAAATTATATTATAAATGTCTATATATTCATTCGGTTCTCAGCTTTTTAGTTCTAAAAATATAAAAACTGTTCAGATATTTATTAATATCAATTCGGTTTTAGTTTCAAATATTTTTGTTTTAGGACTAGAATCTATACTGTAGAGAGACTTAAACATGTCTTATGTTTGGACAAAAAAACATATCACTATAAAAATAACATGGCTTTACCAAATTAAAAAAAACGTTTATAATACATCGGAGCATCGGAGACAGCTATGGTCAAGCAACCTAGCAACAAGACTCTCAGGTTCAGGAATCAAAGAGGAAGTAACACTGTTCCAGAAATGGAACGTTAAAGACTCATTGATAATCTTTTTGAACAGTTCATCTTGCTTCGATTTCTCCTCCTCTGTTGCAGGATATGCAAAGTAGCTGATCCACCAAAGCCAACACAAGTTTAAAAGTTAAAAAGCTTTGCTCAATTCAATCATGGTACCAAAAACTAGTAAAGAAAGCATTACTTTGTTATCTGTTGTGAGCTGATTGGGAAGAAAACAGAGAACGGCCGAACGTTCAGCTCCTGTTGAGTCATACGCCGATTCTTCCCGTTAAGAAACCGTTTAGCCACCCGAGTCAAGAGATCAGCTCCATTGCATCGGAGACACTTGTCATCGTATGTCAAGTAGTACTCGTTCAAACATTCAAGTAAGAACGGGCTGCACACAGAGAGGTTAGTTAATATTGCTAAGACGAGAATCTATGATCTAATGTAGCAAAGCAAAGATTAGTGGTTATGAACCTTTTCTTTTCAAAAGACATAACAGCACCGTTGAGTGATTCACCAGCTGCCTGATCCTCCATACCAAGAGTATTTCTCAGTGATGATAACGAACCCAAAACTATCACATCAGAATCCAGATAAACCCCTCCATATCTACATGAATAAGCTCTTTATGAAATGAAAGAGAGTGACTAATTGATTGGTATAAGACTAGAGAGTGAATACATACTTGTAAAGGATAGCTAGCCGGACAAGTTCACTGTAGTGAGTAGGATAAAACTTTGTCTTTCTCCAATCGAACCATATAGAAGCAAAAACATGAGTAGGAGTGTCTTGCAGCAACTCATCGAGGTTAGGCATTGCGACAGCAACTTTATAACTGCACAAGAAACATGAATCAACCAAATGATTATTACTAAGTAGAAAGTCAGAAGCGTTTGCGTACCCGTCTTTCACAAAGCTGCTTCTGAAGAAATCAAGCTCAACGGTCTCTGAGAAAACAACAACACAAGCATCTTTATGCTGAGAGAGCAAGCTCTCAAGCCCTCTTTGGTGCCTAACGCTAAACATCCAACCAGGCGAGTTCCACACCATAAACACTCTCACACCACATCTCCCCTTCCTAAAAAACGAATCCATAAACTCCGAAAACGACAAACCCGGTTCCAAACCAGGGTAATAGCCCCATCTAGTCCCATCTGCATACAAATGTTCCCTAACCTCATCCTCAACTCCCACCTTCTTATCATCGTCCAACGTCTTACGCTCACCACTCTTGATCCCATTTGGTTCTTTCTTCTCCACAACACTCAACGGCTTCTTCGCGGTCAAAGTGCCTCTCTTAACCTCACTCAACCTCCACATCTGCACAACCTTATCCCCAGCCGTCAACCCAGTAACCCCAACACCATCAGGATCCTGCAGCATAGGATTATTCAAAGGATTCAACGTCTCGAAATTCGATCTAAACATCCTGTCCTTCCTCAAGAAAGCTCCTTTCTTATCAAACCAATCACCCCACCCTTCCCTCAACGGCGACACTCTCTTCCCGCTCTTCAACAGCAACGCGTCTTCAACACTCGCAACCTCCACCATCTTCTTCCTGATAGCTTCATCCAACGGAACATCGTCGGATCCGAACAAAGCTTGAGACTTTACACTCGATTCCTCGTCGTTGCTGAAGCCCGTGTAGTCGTAATCCCACTCGTCGATCGATCTCTTGTTGAACGCTCTTCTAACGACTCCGTCGACGTGGTCGAAGTAAAAACCGGAAGAGGAAGCTTTGCTCCGGTTAGGATCCGCCGTCACCTCTCGCTCCTGCTCCGCGTCTTGGTTCTCGTCGTCCTCGTTCGACGCGCCGTCGTTTCGGTCCTCCTCGATCGCGTCGTCGTGCTCGTCGATTCTGTCCTCCGTCGAGGTTGAGGATCCTCTCCCTCCGGTGGTTTCCACGACGTCGGAGTCTGAAACGAGGAGGGAGTCCGGGAACAGTACGGCGTCTTCTCCCGGGCTGGAGCGGAGGTGGGTTGGGGAGTGGGAGGAGAAGAGTGAGAGGCGCGTGTAGAGGAGAGAGACGGATACGAGGAGGAGGACGGCGGACATCACGGCGCATGCTTGTGCGCCGTGACGGGAGCGCGAACGCCGTGATCTCAGCATCGTTAGATCTTGGACCGTCGGCCGTTGGGATCTAACGGTGATGATCCTTTTCTAGAGAAGGAGCGTGTGCATTTTCCGACATAGCATAATTATAGAGAAATTATCATTTTTCAGTTTTTGTTACAAAAAATAACCTTCAATAAAATATTAACAAATTTTTTTTATTAAAACATAAAAATATATTTATATCCCATGATTAAATAATCTAAATTTCGAATTTAGAATTAAAGAGTGAAATTTTGAGAATAGAATTTTAAATTTTTTAAAAAATGAAAAATAAAGATTAAAATTTTTAAACTAAAAAAAATTATTTTGATCATTTTTTTATTAAAATCTAACTTTATGACAAAAACTTAAAATGACTATTTCAAAAAATTACCCATAATTATATCTCAATTTCTTTTCATAAATCGTAATTTCAAATTATTAAATATTTATTTTTATTATTCTCTAAAATTACCTATGATTGGTTTCCAAATTCATTCCTTTGTATACAAATAGTAATGCTTTGGTGATGTGTTTAGGCTTAAATTTTTCAAATTATGTAATGTTAAATTTTGTGTGGACAACTGTTTTATTTAGGATATATAACATCTTCTTTGTGTAAGTAAAATCCAACCGTAAAGTAACTAGGTTCGTGACTTGTTGCAATTAATGATAAAAGCTTAAACAAAAAAGTAGGTATATGGGTATAAGTGAATGCTATGGGGATGTCAGATCTGTTTTTAAGTCATCTATACTATTATTTGCGAAGTAAATTTTTGCAACAGAGCTCTCACGTTGAAAGTTAAAGCGGTTAATATCTATACTACCCTTAATGAAATTTATATATGATTTACTATATAATAAAAAACGAATTTTTATTAATAATATATTTTTTAAAAGATAATTCTTATGTATTTTGTTGTTATCTTAAAACATATTTTTTTAATTATAAAATTTAAAAGTAAGATATAAAACAATTTATAATAAATTAAGTGGTTAAAGTCAATGTTACCCGTAATGAATTTTATATATAATTAATTACATAATTAAAAACGAAATTTTATTTATAGTATTAGAATTTTTTTATATAAGATAATTATTATAAATTGTGTTGTTATCTTATTTTTTCAATTATAAAAGTTTGGAAAATGACATATAAACAATTGAAAACTAAATATTAATCAACTAAATTTGTATAAAGATATTTTTTAAAATATTTCTAATATGTGAATGTTTTCTTTTAAAATTTCTGCACAATAATAAACATATATATTTTAATTAAATTTTTCGTCATATAATATATATATATATATATATATATATAATTTGATGTTTGATTTATTTTTTTCGAAAATATAAATAATAAGTTATCATGCTGATTTTTGAATTAATAAAAAATAAATTAATAAATATTTTTAAAATAATTAAGCTTGCATGTGCGGGCAAAACACCTAATAAATCAGTGGATGTAGACATAGGTTTATGGACAGATAAATGTTAAAAGAATAAGGAAACAAAAAAATATTTAATTTGATTTTTTTTTTAAAGTATTTTGGTTTCTCTCAATAGTTTTTATTTGTTTTAAATAATGTCAAAAATTATAATACTTGAAGATAATTAATTAATTATTTTAATATGTTCAGTTATACAAATTATAAGTTTATATAATCATAAACTGATGTTGACCATGTAAAATAAATTGGTGTTGACCCCCGTAAATATTGTGGCTGGCTCAGCCACTGCTTCTATCCATGATCTAATGGTACTTAATTCTATATCGCAAGTTTCACGGATTGTTTAGTTGAATTTGCTTTCACTACAAGAGCTGTAATAGCTTCTGTTTTGGTGCTAAGATATGTAATTTGGTCTCAATGTTTAATATGACTTTTCTTGTATGATCTTGATTTTCTTAAAATGCTTAACCTTCTATCAAATGACCTCAATTCATCCTTAAAAACGAGTTCATTAGGCTTCTCACAAGCAGAGACATGTATGACATAGCGTTCTCTGCTTCAAGCATGAAAGGTAGAGATCCGTTGTGACCAAGGATTTTTGTGTAATCGACTGTTTCTTACTGTGATAATCTTGAATATGACATAATGTGAAAGGGAGAGTCCTTATGCAAAGACAATGACAAGAACGAGAGAAATGTAATGGAATACATGATTCAATAATTTAGCAATCATAATTTTACTTTTGAATCATTAAGTTACACACATAATCCATTAAAAACACTACTTTATTTTTGTTTAATATGGATTATAACTCGAAGAAATTCTTGGTTGGTAAATATGGATACAAGAAAGCAAATATATCTCAGAGGCTTACTAGAGAGAACATTTGCAACTAGCGAAGAGGTATTCTGGAGGCTGAAACCAATAAAACATTTTTTTTTTGAGGTTGTACTATAAAAACATGCAACATATTTTAATAATTTTTTTCTGTGACTGTTTTACTCTTTTCAGGGAATATGCAAAAACAATTGAAAGAAGGTGATGATATTGAATGGCAACAAGAAAAAAATTGTCTTAAAAGTAAAAACGTATTGGTATGAAGAAGAAAATGTGCCAAAACAGAGAAACAGATGACAATATTAAAGGACAAACAAAGTAAGAGAATGCAGCAAGATCAGTGTTTTGAATTGAAACCGATTGAGATACTCGAATCTTTATTCATCAAAACGAAAATAAGAGAATGCAGAAAGATCAGTGTTGTGGCTGGTTGGATTGTGCGTGACCATCATGGGTGTTTTAGATATTGGGTTCTGTTGTTCTAGGGGAGGCAATTTCTGTAACGGAAGATGAAGGCAAAGATATGTTGATGGCTGTGCAGAGTACGCATTTAATGGGTTACAAGAATGTATAGAGAAGAATGTTATATTGAATTGATGAAGAACGTGAAGTACAAGAGCTGTATATATACAGAGCAGAGTAAACCCTAAGACATTGATTACAATATATACGAGAATATGTAGTTGACATAATCAGAGATATGAAAATATCTCTATACGCCCCCTCAAGATGAACGACCAGTAGAGAGTCCCATCTTGGACGAGTTGATAGCCAGTGTGCTGCGTGAGACCGGTTTTGTCAGAGCATCAGCGAGCTGGTCTTTGGAGGAGACATGGGAAACACGGAGGAAACCAGACTGTACCATCTCGCGAATGAAGTGGTAGTCAAGTGCAACATGTTTCATGCGTGAATGAAAGACCGGGTTTGCGCATAAGTACGTTGCACCCACATTGTCACAATAAATGACTGGTTGCGAGCTTGATCGTACACCAAGTTCCCTCAGTAAGTTGACAATCCAATGGAGTTCTGCGGCAGTATCTGCCACACATCTATACTCAGCTTCTGTGGAAGAGCGAGCAACGGTCTGCTGCTTTTTAGAGGACCATACGATCGGGTTAGAGCCAAGATAGACAATGTAGGCGCTTGTGGAAGTGTAGTCGTCACGGTTGCCTGCCCAATCCGCATCAGAGAAGGCGTGGAGAGAAAGATTGTTGTTGCTGCGAAGAAAGATTCCACGATCTCGTGTCCCTGCTAGGTAACGAAGAACACGTTTTGCTGCATTCCAGTGGAGATCAGTTGGACAATGCATGAATTGAGACAGTTTGTTTACTGCAAAAGCAATATCAGGACGTGTGAAGTGAAGATACTGAAGACTCCCCACAACCATTCGAAATTCAGAACCATCAGTAAGAGGAGTGCCTGAAGTGAGTTGTAAGCGATCAGACGTAACCATTGGAGAAGAGGCTGGATTAGCTTCTGTCATCATGACACGACCCAGTAGATCATTGATGTATTTTCTTTGGGTAAGAAGAAGGCCAGCTTGAGTTCGTTGTGCCTCAATGCCCAAGAAGTAAGACAGAGCACCCAAGTCTTTTAAGGAGAATTTCTGAGCGAGAGTTGAGATGAAGTGTTGAACCTTGTCTGGAGAATTACCAGTCACAATGATGTCATCGACGTAGATTAATACGTAGAGAGTAATGGGACCAGCCAATAGTATGAATAGTGAAGCATCAGCAAGGGATTTTTTGAAACCGGCTTGTAACAAGAATGTTCGAAGCTCCATGTACCAGACCCGGGGTGCTTGTTTTAGACCATAGATAGCCTTGTGAAGCTTGCATACATGAGTGGGATTGTCTTTGTCAATGAAACCAGGTGGTTGTTCCATGTAGACATCATCATGTAGGTGTCCTTGAAGAAAGGCATTGTTCACATCAAGTTGACGCAGTGGCCAGTTGTTAGAGACAGCAAGATTGAGGACAGTCAGAACTGTTGGTTGCTTGATGACCGGAATATATGTTTCTTGAAAGTCAACGCCTGGTCTTTGATGATAACCCTTAGCAACCAATCTTGATTTGCGTCTGTCTATAGTGCCATCTGGTCTTCTCTTTATTCTGTAAACCCATCGACATCCAACGATGTTGTACTTGGAGTTGTAGGGAACTAGAGTCCAAGTTCGATGCTTCTGTTGTGAGTTGAACTCTTCACTCATTGAGCCTCTCCATTTTTCATCTTTTAGAGCCTGACGCAGAGTGGAAGGTTCATTTTCTGAAGGTAGTAACGTTTTCTTGTTGACAACAAAAGCAAATTTCTTTGCTGGTTTGAAGATCCGGTTCTTCCCTCTTGTGACCATCTTGTGCGTGTTGTTCTGAGACTGAGCAGGTGCTGCAGCAGTTTCAGTGCTCGGTGGAGCTGGATTTGTTGTTAGTGCTGAGGTAGACGCCATCTCTGCTCGCTGTTCCTGCAATATCTCAGGTGCAACAACAATAGGAGGTACCATAAGAGGTGTTTCATTAGTCAAAGGAGTTGAACCTGGGGTCGGAACTGATGATGGAGGCACGTTTGGCGAAACAGAGACTTTGGTGACTGGCGGGCACCAAGATGGAAAAACTGGCTTGATTTTGGCTGGTGGCTGAGAAAGTGTCTGGAAAGGATATTGTGTTTCGACAAAGTGTACATGTCGAGAGACATACACACGAGATGAAGAGGGGTCAAGACACAGAAATGCGCTTTGATGGAGCGAGTAACCGATGAAGATACACGGTGTGGATTTTGGTTCAAGCTTATGGTGATTATAAGGTTTGATCCAAGGGTAACATAGACAGCCAAAGGAGCGCAGTTTTGAGTAGTTTGGGGCTGAGCCAAAGAGCTTTTGAAAAGCAGAGGTGAGAGAAAGTGTTGGAGTTGGCTGTCGGTTGATGAGATAAACCGCTGCTGCGAGAGCATAAGTCCAGTAAGATGGTGGCATTTTAGCATGAGAGAGCAAGGAAAGGCCGGTTTCTACTATATGACGGTGGCGTCTTTCAGAGAAGCCATTATGCTCTGGAGTGTGTGGTGGTGTGGTAAGATGAGAGACTCCAGATGTGGCTAAGAATTCAGCGAGAGCGATGTACTCACCGCCATTGTCTGAGTAGAGCGTCTGGAGCTTTAGTTGAAACCTTGTCTCAACCAGTGATTTCCAGCGTATAAAGATGTGTTTGACGTCTGATTTGTTCCGCAGAGGATAGAACCATATGTAATGAGTGAAATGATCCACAAAGATGACATAATATTTGAATCCATCTATGGATAAAATAGGAGAGGTCCAGACATCAGAGTAGACTATCTCAAGTGGTTTAGTAGTTGTGAGAGAAGAGTTTGAGGCAAAGGGAAGTTTATGGCTTTTGTTTATTGAGCAATCATCACAATGAAAAGTTTTGAAAGAGTTTGAATCTGAAATCATAGAAGAAGAGACAACAGCTTTTAAAATAGGAATAGATGGGTGTCCTAGTCTTGAGTGCCAGATAGAGAGTGGACATTTGAGAGAGATGGAATGGGCTGAGGGTTGAAGCGAGTCTCTATTTGGCCAAACATAACCGCCACCTTCAGTCTTTCCCTTGATCATTTGAACTCCCGACTTGAGATCCTTGACCTGAAACACATTAGGGAAAAACTCCACTGAGACATTGTTATCATTGCAAAGTTTGTGAACCGAGAGTAGGTTCTTTGCAATGGTTGGAACATGAAGAACATTATTTAGTTGGAGATTGCGTGTATTAGAAGGAAGAAGAGAGGAACCCGTATTTGCTATCTCAAGACCCATGCCATTGCCAATCTGAACCTCCTCTCCGCCATTATAAGGAGTATGAAGAGAGAGATTGGCTAAGTCAGAGGTGAGGTGATGAGAGGCACCGGAGTCAAGCAGCCATGAAGGAGTCTCGTGATTGTAGAGCATTGCGTTGTAGGCTCTTGGAGTCTGTTGAGGAGAGTTGTTGTACCCTTGAGACTGGTGCGAGGAGGAAGAGTTTGACGATTGAGAGACGATGCGGAACATCGGACAATACTTCGCACTGTGACCTTGAGTGCCACAAGCCTGACATCTCCCTAGATAGGGACGAGAACCTCCTCTGTTTCCGTTGTTGTTGTAACCACCTCTGTGATGGTTACCTCCTCTGTTATTGTTACCGCGCCAGTTGTTGGATCGAGTTTGAGCATGATTTGCTGTGATCGGAAGCTGTTGTTGGAGAGGACGAGCCGTTGTGGTGAGAATGAGTTCACGGGTGATGAGTTTCTCATGAAGCTCCGTGAATGAGATAGGAGTATCTCGTGCCTGAACAGCTTCGATCGTAGGTTTGTAATCATCAGAGAGGCCATCGAGGACTGCATCAGTGAGATCCTCTTGATGCATCGGATCTCCTAGTAAGGCAAGCGCATCAGCTTTGACCTTGATCTGCTGCATGTACTCGTCGATGGTTTTGGTTCCTTTGACACTTTGTTTGAGTTGATTGCGGAGCTGCTTGATGTGGCCCCTTGTAGGCTTAGCGTAAGTTGATGCAAGGAGTGTCCAAGCTTCAAGTGCTGTTGTGGCAGTGGCGATCATGGGTTGATTGCTGACTTCAATGGATCCCATGAGTGAGCTGTAGATTAAGCTGTCTTGCCTTTGCCACTTGATGTAAGCGGGATTGGGTTCGTCGCTGCCGGTATTGGTCATCGGTGGCGGAATGGCTGTCGGATCTATGAATTGAAGGAGATCGTAGCCCCGGAAGAGGGACTTGATCTGAGCGCTCCAAGTGATGTAGTTAGTTGCTGAGAGCTTTGTCACATTTATCATGTTAACCGAGAGAATTTTGGATTGATTGCCGGTATTGATAACTTCGGCGGGACCATCATGTTGAGCCATGGCGTGATGGTGAAGAAAGAGAAAAGAAAATAAAAAGATCAAAGAAAAAAAAAAAAAAAAATTGAGATCCCTTAGAAAGAGAGCTCTGATACCATATAGAGAAGAATGTTATATTGAATTGATGAAGAACGTGAAGTACAAGAGCTGTATATATACAGAGCAGAGTAAACCCTAAGACATTGATTACAATATATACGAGAATATGTAGTTGACATAATCAGAGATATGAGAATATCTCTATAGAATGTGGTCTTTGAAAGTGACTGTAAATCATTGGTACAAAATCTGAATGGAGATGATGTTTGTTTCCACATTAACAATGTTTAGTTAGATTTTCGGCATTGGTTATCTTTCCTCAAGTGGTGTCAACGTACGTTTGTGAAACGAAAAAGACATAAAGCTTCTCTTTCATTAGTCCGACATGGTCCTCTAAATAACATTTTCTATTCAAGTTGTTTATTTCCGCATGTTTGGCTCACTCCTATTCTATATAAGGATATTTGTTTGTTGGAAAAAAAATCATACAGCACAGGCGCATGATTATCATCTTGTACAACTATAAAAAACCACACAAGGGACCGAATTGGAACTGCAGATCATTTAGTTAGTACAGCAACATTCTTTCATAAGAACATTTTTTTGTTAGTTATTCAATTCCGTTCCAATTATCCAGACCACGATAAGTATGAGTAATATAATGGTCTTTGTCCTCAAAAAACATTACCTAGTACTAATAAAAGAAAAATGTTCAACCAAATATAAAAATTTACAGTACAGAAATAAAAAGTTTGTAGAGATATTTGGTAAGAGGAAAAAAGGATATGCAATTTGTTAAAATATCAAAAAGGAAAAATATATGAAAACTTATTTATTTATTTATCATGTGATTAAGTAGAGATTATTGGTTGTTGTATTTTAATGGATTTGAAAATCCGAATTAAATCTAGTGCTATTGGTTCTGTGATTTTTAAATCTGTATTAAAATCATATATTATTGGTTTAATGATTCATAAATTTAATATCAAATCAAGTGTTATTCAATCGTACAGATTTACTAATATATTTGATTTTATAATGGATTTGAATGAATTTGTTTAGATTTTTTAGTTAAAAATACAAAGACCCAAATCCGAGGAAAAACCTCCGGATTTGTATATTTTACTTGGATTTATAAATACTATATGGATTTCTAAATCAATCAAAATATATAAACCAATAACACCTCCAAAGAATCGGATTATAGGGTTAGATTTGCGCCCCAACGTTTTTGGCATCATCACTAAATCAATCTTTGACCTAGCGGTCCTCATCTTCCGCCGGTAGAGAAGAAGAATGGAGAGTATATCGAAGGGACTAAGAGGAAGCAACGTGTGCAAGAGCCATGAAGCTTCGCCGGTGATACCTTTTGATCTAGTGATTGAGATTCTCACGAGACTTCCTCCCAAATCTCTTATGAGGTTCAAATCGGTATCGAACGTCTGGTCATCTCTAATTTGTTCCCAATATTTCACCAACCGTTACCAAACGGTTTCATCACCCGCACCTCGTCTATATATGGGTTTGAGCTTTCTTGACAACAGCCACCTCAAGTGTATGTTAATATCAGTATCTCCTAGTTCTGACTCGGATATTACTATATCTTCCTTTGACGCCCACCAAGATTTAACCAAGCGAGCAATGAGAGGCTACATCACTCACGTTTTTCGCGGCTTGATGTGCATTGTAGATGAAGCAAGTGCCCAAATATATAACACTACTACTAGGCAACTTGTCGTGCTACCCAAGATAGAAGAATCCAGCATCATAGATGGAGATCACGTGAATAAGAATATCAAGTACCATATCGGGTACGATCCTGTTCAGGACAGATACAAAGTGGTTTGCACAGTTACAACAACCAGTAACAAGGTTGGAGAGTCCATAACGTACATGTCCGAGCAATGGGTATTTCTACTCGGAGGAGATATATCAAGTCGGTGGAGAAAGATTCCATGTCAATCTTCACATTTTCCTTTAACACAAGGATTGACTATCAAAGGCCGTATGTATTACCTAGCTTGGATTCGTGATCTTGATCATGTGCTTGTGAGTCTGGATACTAGTTCTGAAGAAATCAGTATGCTACAAGCACCTGAAGATAACTTTAATCCTCTTACAGTGACTCTTATAGAATGCTGTGAAAAGGTAGCCATTTTACACTATATTGATCTTGAAACCGAAGGTATGATAAAACTATGGGTTATGGAAGATGCAGAGAAGCATCGGTGGTCGTGTAAGACTTTGGTGTTTCAATCTTCTCAAGTTGATTTATTCAACAAGATTAAACTAGGGGTAGTAGGTACAACTAGAAACGGTGAAGTTATCTTTGCACCTCTGGATACAGCTTGTTTCTACATTATTCTTTATGATCTACAAAAGAATCATATGAGAAAAGTTGAGATCAAAGAAACACCAAACCGCCATCTTACAAAGTTTTGTGAAGCTGCTGGCTTTGATGATGTTGAGAACTTGATATATCTCTAAAACACCCAACGGCTACTACTCTCCAGACTTGAGATATGTTTTTCTCTACAATCTTATGAGAGATGCTGCGACGATATTTGGTTTGGCTAATATAAATATTGAGGACTGGGGGCGATTGGTTTTCCCGCTACCACCCGCAAACGCAGCTTTTGCGGTTGGTAGCGGTTGTCGGCGGTTTGCAACAATCACTCAAATCGCTCTAAACCGTTTCAAACCGCTCCGAATCTCATAAATTCAAAAGCTGGCTCCAGCTAGCGTTTGCGGTTGCGGGCGGTTGCGGGAGGGTAAAATTTTTTTTTTTTTTTTAAAACAATATATATACAAAACTAAAAATATTTAATAAAAAATTTAAAATTGAAATTATTAAAATATTAAAATATATCTATTAAATTTTAATTAATATTATAAAATTTTATAATAAAAACAATTTCAATAAATTTTCAAAAATTAAAATTATAACTTTTTAAATATATATTTTATATTTATTATAATTTTATGATTTTTGATATTTTTATAATTATATTAAATGTAAATATTGTTAATTTATTATTTGACTGTTATCGCATTTGGTAGTTAACCAGTCATAAGTCACCCGCAAACGCACCAATTTTTAACCGCAGTACCAGTCGTATAAATCTCTTAAAACCGCTAGAAACCGCAACCGCCCGCATCCACAAACTCCCGCAACCGCAACCGCTGCGTTTGAACCAGTCAGGCCCTTAATGATGTCTTTTTGTTGTTATTTTGTTTGGAAACATTTTATTTAATTTTGTATGATGTTTTTCTTATCTTTTACGGATAAATCAAGTGGCAAGAATTCACAAAGAGTATCAGACATGTTGGATCACTTCATATTTTTCCCATTAGCCATCATACTTGTTTATATATAAAATAAAAAACCTGAAAACTAAGTCTTTTTTTTGTCCGTCTCTCGTCACTGAACTATGAACATAACTGAGGAACCACAGACACAATTGCAAAATATGAGTCTTTTGCAAACCTAACGTTAAGGACCCCCACATAGGAAACGTACCAAAACAGATGACCAGCTTGTGGGGTTTTGTTTCAAGACGTTGCCTCTCACTGCTTCAAATGGCCAGATTGTGGGGTTTGGTCGTGCATATTCTGATAACTGCTTTCAATCCATGATCATCTAATGGTACTTAATCAATATCACAAGTTTCACAGATTGTTTAGTTGAATTTGCTTTCACTATAAGAGCTGTAATAGCTTCTGTTTTGGTGCCAAGATGTGTATGACATAGCAGATTGCCTCAATTCATCCTTAAAAGCTATTTCATTAGGCTTCTTACAAGCAGAGACATGAATGACATAGCAGTTCTCTGCTTCAAGCATGAAAGGTAGAGAGATCTGTTGTGACCAAGGATTCTTGTGTGATGGTTTCTTACTTACTGATAATAATCTTGAATATGACATGATGTGAAATTATGATAACATAGAAATGTAATGGAATACATGTTTCAATAATTTAGCAATCATAAATTGTTTTTTTCAGAAGCATGATCGCTCTAATTGAAACCAATGCAGCTTCATTTTTTGGAGGTAAAAGTATAACAACATATTCTAGTAATTTTTCACTGTGACTCTTCTTTTCTCTTTAGAGGGAATATGCAAAAAAAAAACAATTGAGAGAAGAGATATTGAATGGAAATAAAAAAAAACATAGTTTGTCTTAAAAGTAAAAATGAAGAAAGAAATGTACCAAAACAAGATCAGTTTTTTTTTTATTGAAAACGATTGAGATAATCGTTTCTTTACTCATCAAAACGAGTGTAGCGGCCTTGAGGATTCTGAGTGGAGTAAGTTTGGATAAAGTCGAGTTCACACTGCCTGAGGTAGCGGTGGTCCAATATTCATACACTTGGATTGCTTTCTTTTTTTTTTTTTTTGTGCAGACCGCAAATTGATTAAACTAGAATTGGTTCAGAGCATACAATGCCTGTTTGGCTACAGAGTCTGCCCTATCATTGGCAGCTCTAGGGATAAACATAAATTCAATGAAACTGAAAGCATTAGAGAGCGAGAAGATATCATGAAGAATTCCGTAGATCTCCAAAACAAAAGAGTTGCTCCTGATCATCTTGATTAAAGATTGAGAGTCTGAGTGTATCACGGCGGATTCGATTCCATGGTTGAGGGCGAAGATTATGGCTTGTCGAAGAGCCAAAGCTTCCGCCTTTAGGGGCGATGAGACAAATGTCTCGGTCGCTGAATGTTGGGATGGTGTGATCGGATCATCAATAATCCAACCAAAACCTGCACAGCCCGTTGAGGGATTCCAGGCAGCGTCCGTGTAGATCGCGAGATGGTTCGGTCGATTTGGATTTGGTTCGAGATTGATCATCCGTGCTGGAGCCGAAGCGGTGTTGGAATGGTTCTGGACGAGTGTCCACTCTCTGGCGTCTGTCACAGCTTTGAGTATGGTTTCTTCTGGAGTAAAGTCTCTGTGTTGGAAGAGGAGTTGATTTCTAGAGAGCCAAATAGACCATACAATCCAGGCTGAGAGCGTTCCTGCATCTAGACCCACTGGAGGCAGAGATGGTATCCTTCTTGATCTGTCTAGTCCTGAAATTGTGCTCTCCACCAGATTAGCATGAAAAGGTCCTGCTAGAGGAGCTAGGTTCCACACCCTTGTAGCGTATGAGCAGGTAAACAGTGCATGAGTTATTGATTCTTCACCTCTGCATCGTGGGCATTGGTTGGAGAGTGGAATTTGTCTAATAGCGAATTGTTCTCCTACTGGCAGGGCACCATGTAGGGAGTTCCAGATGAAGATCTTTATCTTTTGTGAAGCTTTAAGGTTCCAAACGTTAGCTAGCCAGTCAACCGGCTCTTCTGGAGCCACTGTGGGCAGTGGTAGAACCTCTTCAATAACTGCACGGTATCCAGAGCTAGTTGTGTAGGTCCCTGCGGGATTTTTTAGCCACCATATTGAGTCTTGTGCTCCCTCAATGCTGGTTTTGATTTTCAGGATTTGCTCTTTATGGAAAGGCAGGAGGCGTTCGAGCTTCTCATGGTCCCAGGTAGGAGAATTGTCTTGTAGTAGATCAGATACTCGTAGTGTTTGGAGATGCTCAGGAGGGGGGCCTGTGGGTCTGAGCGCTTCTGAGGAAGATAGCCATGGATCAGTCCACACATTGATTGAAGTCCCTGAGCCTACCATCCAGCCTAGTTGCTTTGCTAAAAGGTCCCTACCTATAAGGATCCCGCACCAGCCGTGTGAAGCAGAGGTCGCCACTTTACAAGATAAGAAAGAAGAGTCATGGCAGTATTTTCCGAGAAGGCAGCGAGCTAGGAGGCAGGAAGGATTTTTCAGGATTCTCCAGCTGATCTTTGCAAGGAGAGCATCATTAAAAGCGGTAATATCTCTGAAGCCCAAACCCCCTTTTTTCTTTGGCTTTGCCATTTTTGTCCATGAAATCCAGGACATTTTACGTTTGTCAGGTTCATTATCCCACCAAAAACGTGTTAAGATTGATTGAATCTTGTCACAGAGGGTTTGTGGGAGCTTGAAGCATGACATGGAGTGTGTTGGCATCGAAGCCAAGACGCTTTTGAGCATCACCATCTTCCCCGCCTTGGAGAGAAACTTTGTGGACCAGCTAACTGATTTGAGCTTGATTTTGGCCACTATTTCGGCGAATAAATCTGTCTTTTTCCTGCCAAAATTCTCTGGAAGTCCAAGGTATTTTCCAATACCTCTCTCTTTGTCTATTCCCAGTAGCTGTTTCATGAGGTCTCTTGTTGTCTGACTGGTACGTCTAGAGAAATTGATAGAGGATTTTTGTGCATTGATAAGTTGACCCGACACATCTTCATATGTCTTTAGTAGGGTCTTGAGGGCTAGGGCTGTAGTCTTGTTTTCCTTACAGAAAACCATTGTATCATCTGCAAAAAGCAGATGGTTGATGCTAGGGCATTTAGAAGCAATCTTGACTCCTTTTATCTTTCCCCTCCTTTGTGCACTACGGCACATTCCCGAAAGCACCTCGCTGCATAGGATGAACAGGTATGGGGAGAGTGGATCTCCCTGCCTTATACCCCTTTCCGGTTTAACAAAACCCCGGGAAGCTCCATTTATAATGAAGGTGTAGCTGACTGAAGTGATGCACTGCATGATCCAAGTTATCCAAGTAGGATGGAAGCCTAATTTTTGCATGACTTCTTGTATAAAACTCCACTCTAGCCTATCATAGGCTTTGCTCATGTCAGTCTTGATAGCCATAGAGCAGTGGGTTTGAGCTTTAGAAGTCTTGAGGTAGTGTAGTACTTCATGTGTTATCAAAACATTATCTGATATTGCCCTTTTTGGAACAAATGCAGATTGAGTTTCAGCAATGGCATTTTGGAGCAGAGGCTGGAGGCGTCTAGTAAGGACTTTTGATATGACTTTGTAATACACATTACATAAAGCGATAGGTCTGTAATCCTGTACCTTTTTTGCTTCCCTTCCTTTTGGAATGAGCCTCACATGAGTCTCATTTATGGTTCTCGGCATAACGCCGGATATGAAGAACTCTTGTATTTCTTTGACTATGTCAGCTCCTACTACGCTCCAGTTTGTTTGAAAGAAACAAGCCGAGAAGCCGTCAGGCCCTGGGGCCTTCCCCCCGTTGATTGAGAATAACGCTTCCTTTATCTCTGCACTAGAAGGTAGCGTGATCAGGTACGCGTTCTGTTCATCTGAGACACGCGGTTGGATAGCATCTGAGAGTGTTGCTGACATCAGTTGTGGATCTTGAGTAGTTGCTGTGAACAAATTCTGGAAGTAAGTCACGATAGTACTTGTGATCTCCTCTTCCAAATATACAGGTTCTCCATCTTCTCCTTCTAGCACCGAGAATTTATTCATGGCCTTTCTACTCTTTGTTGAGGCATGGAAAAACCCTGTATTTTTGTCTCCTAGGTTTAGCCAAAGCTGCCTACTTCTTTGCATCCAGAATTCTTCCTCGGCTTTGTAGGCAGCGATGAGCTCAGCATTAAGGTTTCTGAGGAGCTCCTCGTCTGGTTGAGTAGCCACAGTTGCCTCTTCTATCTCTCTTTTGATTCGTTCCAGGTGGGCTTTGCTACATTCCTGTTGTTGTTTTGACCATAGGATGATGGCTGTTCTGCATTTGTCTATTTTCCGTTTCACTTTCAGATGCACATCTTCTGTCCAATTATCTTCCACTATCTTGGAGACTTCTTCATTTTGGTTCAAACGTCTGTCATATCTGAAAATGCTTTTCTTCTTTCTGCGCAGGGGATCGAAGTATGTGACTAGAGGCCTGTGATCAGACCCTTCAAAACGAAGATACTCGCATCTTCCAGATGGGTAGTCTTCTGCCCAAGTGCTATTGGAGATAGCTCTATCAAGTCTACATCTGATAGTGTGGGTTCCCCTTTTTCCTTTCCACGACAATGGATCACCTTCATGTTGTAGATCATATAAGTCCCCTTCAGAGAGAAACGTTCTGAAGTCATCAAAGGAGGCTTCTGATCGTTCTGCACCTCCCGTTTTCTCAGCATTGCTAGTAATGTCGTTGAAATCTCCCGTAACAAACCAGGCTGCATCTCGGATTAAGGCTAGAGAAGTGAGATAGTCCCAGGTTTGTTTTCTTTGCCTTTTGTCAGTGTTGCCGTAGACAAAAGTACAGTAGCTTAACTTTCCTTCATAGTAAATCTTAGTATCAAAGTAGTTCTTACAAGAGGAAACAATAGTTAAGTCTACACCTTCCTTCCATAAGATAGCTAAACCACCACTAGCATAACCCTGGGGGCCTACTGTTCGTAGATTTGCAAAGCCCAATTTGTTGAGTTTTTTAGCTACCACCTTGTGGGAATTTTTTGTCTCAGAGAGAAATAACACATCTGGATCTACTTTTTTGCAGACCTCTGTGAGACGACGAACTGTCCAAGGGTTCCCAATCCCTTGGCAGTTCCATGCTACCATTTTTAAGGAAGAGGAGAAGACGGATCCCGAAAATCCGTTCTCTTTGTCTTCGCTTTCTATAAACTAAAATCGATTTATAAACTAAGTGGAAACCTAACAGTTTAATTGGAGTTTAGAGGTAAAATCAAATTTAAATATTTACTTTTTTTGTGCTGACTCTCCTTTCGCTTGCCTCTGCTGACGTACTCATCAATAATTACGTTTACTGTCTATCTTAGGAATTTTTATTTACTATCTATCTTAGGAATGTTGCATGTATGCACACCACAAACATTTAGAGGCAAGAGGATGTTTACAATCAATAATGTTGCATGTATGCACACCACAAACATTTAGGAATAATCTAGCTGTCTATTAACACTCAATAAAAAAAAGAGGATGTTTACAATCAAGCTACTATCATCTTTAGCTAAGTAAACATGTGATTGATTCGTCAAACATCTATAAATAAAGAAGACAACGCAGAAAGAGAGATTGAAAAAGAGTTCTTATAGCCCTGTGAAACTTTTGAAGACCAATCCTTTGAGCACAAGATAGTCAATATGAAATCCAAGAATTCCAATCAAATGAACAAAAAATTGTTAAGTAACTAAAATGGCAGCATGCGAAGCGAAAAAGTGTAGAGTTATGCTGATGATCAACCACACTGTGACAGATAGGATTACCAGTTTCTTGCCATTTAGGAACAGCTTCTGATTATACAATATATGAATGTCAACTAGCTGCTAGCCAACAGTTTATGCATCGTACCACAACTTTTGCATTAAAACCTGGAACAACACAATTCAGGAAGAAAGAAACATATGTGAGATTAGATGGCGAATGAATGCATATCTGTTTCGAGCTTTGTCGACATGATTTTCTATGGAGAATGGGTAGGATTTAGGATGATGGTTTTCAGAAACCCAAAAACAAAGATGAAGAGACAGAAGTAGCTGCATAACCATAACCGGCAATAGCTGAGTAATGAACATGACTAGTTCAGACGCTTAGGTTTGTCAATGGTGTGTTTTAAGGACAAACCCAAAAGCTAACTTTGTGGCACTGCGTTCGGTATTATTTTAAATTCATCGAACTGGCTATGAATTATATAGTAATCTGCACCAGGCTGGTTCTTATTGTACCGTTTATAACTTGGCTACAAAAGAAGAGATAATCATATGATGTGGTTTTGAAAGAGTGCCGTATCTATAAGTGGGTATAACATTGATTTAATGGCCTTAGAAAGTAGAAGTCTACCAACATTTGAGAATTGTAATCCTAGCTTCTTTGCAACTAGTAAATTACTGGTTTTAATACAGCATATATATTAAGAAATTAACTCTTGTTAGGAATTTAATCCAACTTGTGCTTATGGAACTCAACGATCAATTTGATAACAAACTCTGTTCTTGGTTTTATTAACTTTAAAGGTTTCTTTAGAACACAATATAGATCACAAGACAACTCTTATGCAAATAGCAAAGCCTAACTTGTTCTCTCTATATCTTGTATTCTCTGTGTTTTCGGATGGATCCTAAAAGCTATGACTACCTCCCTATTTATAGTCCCCAGACTTTCCTATTACTAATTGCCTTAGCAATTTAGTTTAACCGACATGATAACGTGAAAAGGAAAACTAACGTCTTTCCTTTATTGTGCAGGTATAGTTTATTGGGCTGAGATTGAGTTTGGCCCATATTCTCACAATCTCCACCTTGTGGCCCAACTCACTTCACCTCTTCTCGTTTCTTCCTCGACGAGATCGCAGACGCATCAAAACAGTGGCTGGAGCTCTTCCTGTGCGATTTTGATGATCCGATCCGGTGAAGGCTTTGCCAAGTTTCTTCTCCGGTCTGTCGCCATGAGCCTCCTTATGCTACTCGTCTTTTTGATGTTACATCTGCTCCTCGAAACGGTGATGATGCTTCTCGATAAAACTCCTTCATCGTAGCTTCGATGTACCTCGTACGCCGCTACCTCTTCTTTCACTCGTCTTCGATTCCTTCGAGATTAACTCCAAATCCTTTTAGCTCTCTCCCTTTCCTCAAATCGCCTGATCATCAACTACTCCTATATGGTAAGAGACCCGTAATGACTTTTTAAAAGAAGCTCGCGAGTTCTTCTTTTCCTTGATGATTGACGAATCTTTGTCTCTCCTGTTGTAGGTGATGAATGATTTGCTTAACCCCTGAGTTTGCTTGAAATGGTAGTATAAGTCTCTGTATCGGTTTGTATCATGTGGTCTCTTAGAAGCTTTCCTAATTGCTCTTACACCTGTCTCCCTTCAGCTCTTGATAAAGTTACTGTCTTTATGCTAGTTGTTTAAGAATGTGTCTTATAAACAATATCTTGCTTCTGTTTCAGCCGAGATACTCGTCTCCCTTCAGCCTCCTAGCTGTTTAAGACGTTCTCTCCGGGTAGTCATCTTCTTAAGTCAATGTTTCTTCATTGAGCTTTGTCATCCGTTCCTCATACCTTTTCTTCAGTTTCTCCACCTTGAACTAAAGATCCCTATGCCTCGCCTCTCCTTCCCACAGGTAACGTATCCCTAAACTTTTAAGTTTCTTCATTGTTGCTAAGAAGTAACCGGAGCACTAACTCAATACTTCTTCTTTGGCGAGATTGCAACAATGACGTTACCTGTGGCGCCTAGCTCTTTTAGGCGACGTTCAAGAGATCACAACAGAGATCAAATTTAGGCCCAGGTAAGGCTTTCGTTAAGAAATCTGCTGGATTCTTACTAGTATGGATTTAAGATAGGTGAACCTTGCCTTCTGCTACAACGTCTCTGATGAAATGGTATTTAGTGTCTATGTGTTTAGTTCTTTCGTGATGAACATGATTCTTTGCTAGGGCTATAGCACTTTGTGAATCACAGTGAATCTTAACACTTTCTTGTTCAAAACCTAACTCTGCACATATTCTTCTCAACCAAATGGCTTCTTTCGCGGCTGCGGTAAGAGCCATGTACTCTGCTTCAGTTGTTGAAAGAGCTACTACGTCTTGTAAGCTCGATTTCCAACTCACTGTGTTACCCCAAACTTGAAACACGAATCCTGTAACTGATCTCCTTCGGTCGAGGTCAGTTGCATAATCAGAGTCACAAAATCCTTCAATACTAAACTTTGAGTGCTTAGTAAACGTGAGACTTCTTCTTGTAGCACCTTTTAGATATCGTAGAACCCACTTTACGGCTAACCAATGTTCTCTTCCTGGTTCTGACATGAAACGGCTTACGAGTCCTACCGCGAAGCCCAGATCAGGTCTTGAACCAACCATAGCGTACATGAGACTACCAACCGCGCTTGCATACGGTATGCTCTCCATGTGCCTTCCTTCTTCTTCCTTTTGGTCTTTAGTAAGACTTTTCAATTTGAACTGAGTTGAGGTTGGCGTAGTCACTTCCTTAGCTTCAGACATTCCAAACGATTTTAGAACTTTCTCCAAGTAGTTCTCTTGCGATAATACTAAAGTTCCCTTTGTTCTGTCTCTTATGATATCCATTCCCAATATCCTTGAAGCTTTTCCTAAGTCTTTCATCTCAAACTCTTTATTCAAACTCTCCTTGACACGTCTGATTTCTTGTTTATCTCCTGAAGCTATGAGCATGTCGTCGACGTATAGAAGTAGGTACACGGCTTGTTCTGTGTTCACGTTTCTCATGTAAACACATGGGTCTTCTTTGCTTCTTATAAACTGTTGGCTTTTCATGAAACAATCAAACTTGAGATTCCACTGCCTTGGAGATTGTTTCAAACCATATAATGACTTCTTTAATAAGCATACTTTATTTTCATCTCCTTTCTTTATGAATCCTTCTGGTTGATTCATTAGAATTCTTTCTTCCAAGTCTCCATGAAGAAAAGCTGTTTTAACGTCCATCTGCTCTAGCTCATAATCTTTATTGACCACGAGAGATAACATCAATCTGATCGACACATGCTTCACTACAGGTGAAAACACTTCATTGTAGTCGATCCCCTCCTTTTGAGAAAATCCCTGCGCCACCAATCTCCCTTTATACCTCGGTTCTTCAACTCCGGGTATTCCAGGCTTTAACTTGAAGATCCACTTGCTGCCTATGACTTTCGCATTCTCAGGTCTTTCAATGAGTGTCCAAGTACGAGCTCTTTGAAGAGAATCCATCTCCTCTCCTGCAGCATTCTTCCAAAACTTGCTTTTCTTGCTCATCACGGCTTCCTTAAAAGACTTTGGCTCATCGATTTCAATCTCTTCAGAGACAGCTAAAGCATAAGCTGCGAAGTCAGAATCTTCAAACCTAGAAGGTGGCATGATCGTCCTTCTAACTCTATCTCGTGCAAGCATATAACCCTCGAGCTCCGGTTCTGCTTCTGAGTCTTTATCTTCTTCTACAGAACTGGTTTCTTCTGAGCTTTCTGATTCTACTGTTTCAGTAGCTCCACCTTGAACCAATGGTTCTTCAGTTGTAGTCGTAGGTAGTGTAGGGCCATCTATTAGGTTTTCCTTAAACGTCACTTTCTTTTTCTTCTTTTCTAAATCTACATCTTCTCGCTGGATCACCGTGTGCTTAAACATCTCTTCCTCATTAAACACTACGTTTCTACTAGTGACACATATTCTCTCTTCAGACAGCCACACTCGATAGCCTTTTACCCCGAATGGGTAACCTACGAAGACGCCTTTTACGGCCCTAGGACTTGTCTTTCCCTGAATCTTATGAACATAGGCAGAGCAGCCGAAACTCCTTAAGTGATTCAACTCAGGTTTTACACCTGACCATACTTCTTCTGGTAAACGGTAATCAATGGCAGAACTTGGTGATCGGTTAACAATGTAGACCGCTGTTGATGCAGCTTCAGCCCAGAAGTCTTCGTCTAATCCAGATTCTGCGAGCATGCATCTCACCTTCTCCATGATTGTCCTGTTCATTCTTTCAGACACACCGTTTTGTTGTGGCGTGTATGGACAAGTCTTGTGTCTTTTGATACCATAATCTTTGCATAGTTTGTCAAACTGTTTATTGCAAAACTCTAACCCGTTGTCTGTTCTAAGACACTTGATTTTCTTCCCTGTGCTGTTCTCCACGGCTTCCTTCCATTCTTTGAATTTGCTGAAAGCTTCATCTTTAGATTTTAGGAAATAAATCCAAACCTTTCGAGAATAATCATCTATGAAGCTTATAAAGTACTTGCATCCTCCTAGACTCTCAGGGCTTGATGGCGCGCCCCATAGATCAGAATGTATGTACTCCAAAACGCCTTTTGAAGTATGTTTAGCCGTTGGAAAACTTTGTTTGTGAGACTTTCCTAGAACACAGGTCTCACAAAACTCTAGTTTATCCACTTCTTTATTAGACAAGTATCCATCTTTCACGAGCACATTCAGATTCTTTAAGCTCATATGTCCCAGACGTGAGTGCCATATTTTTGTCTTGTCAGTTTCTGCCCTTGACACATTCGCTTCCTCTTTCATAACTGTTCCTTGCAAGTAATACAATCTCTCATGGTACTTACCGGATAAAATCTCTTTCCCATCTTTGAAGAAACGTATTAAGAAGTTTTCTCCTTCGTATTTGCAACCTGCTCGTTCTAGCATCCCGTAAGATATTAGATTCCTGCTCATATTAGGCATATATCTTACATCTGTAAGAATAACCACGGTTCCGTCGGGTCTCACGATCCTTATCTTGCCAATCCCTTTGACGTCGCAGTGAGTGTTGTTTGCCATCAAAACTTTGCCTCCTTGAAATTCGACTAGGTCAAATAGAACGTCTTTATTGGGTGTCATATGGAAAGAACAACCAGAATCCATGACCCATTCTGAACCGGCGTCGTGTGTACTAACTGTTAGTACAAATGGCTGCTTAGGCTCTTCAGCTACATTAGCAGCTTTATGCGTTTTCTTTTCTGGACATTCCCGCTTCCAATGTCCTTCCTTCCCGCATGTCCAGCATCCTTTGTTGTTCTTATCGTATCTAGGCTTTGATTTAGATCGCCTGTGCCTGCTTTTAGATCTGCCTTTACCGTTTCTGTTTCCTCCTTTATTAGATGATCTTCCCCTGTCTTCCACGTATAGTCCTTCATCTTGTGATTTTGAAAGCTTTCCACTTTCAAGTAACTCTCGTTCCTTAGACCTTGCGGCACCTGTCACTTCATTGATCTTGAGAGTGTCTCTGCCATATTTGAGAGTTTCTTTAAGATGATCATACATACGCGGCATTGAGTTTAGTAACAGGATAGCTTGAACTTCTTCTGAGACATCCACGTTCAAGTTACTTAGGTCTGCTACTAACTTTAGAAAGTCATCAACGTTTGCGTCTATGTCCTTAGAGTCGTTCATCTTGAACGTGTAGAACTTATGTTGTAAGTAGATACGATTCGGCAAAGAGGTTTCTGTGTACAGCGTGTTTAATGCGGTCCACATTTCAGCAGCGGTTTCACAATGGCTGATCTTCCGTAGAACTTGGTTACCTACGTTGACGATGATGAGGTCTTTGGCTTTCTCCGACTTTTCAAGTTTAACGGGATCAATTTTTGAGCTTGATTCCGTAGTTCCATCTCCTGTGACTTTCGTATCTCCTTCTGCTTCCTCTTTTGGCGGATCCAACAGAAGGTTCTCATCAGTTAGAATGTCCTTTAGCCCTAGGACTCCAAAGTGAGCCATCATACGAACTTTCCACAGCGAGAAATCTCCAGTTCCTTCGAACCTATCAATTTCGATCCTGGTTTTCCCCATCCCTTAAGCACCTGCAATCTAACCTGGATTGCTCTGATACCACTTGTTAGGAATTTAATCCAACTTGTGCTTATGGAACTCAACGATCAATTTGATAACAAACTCTGTTCTTGGTTTTATTAACTTTAAAGGTTTCTTTAGAACACAATATAGATCACAAGACAACTCTTATGCAAATAGCAAAGCCTAACTTGTTCTCTCTATATCTTGTATTCTCTGTGTTTTCGGATGGATCCTAAAAGCTATGACTACCTCCCTATTTATAGTCCCCAGACTTTCCTATTACTAATTGCCTTAGCAATTTAGTTTAACCGACATGATGACGGAAAAATGAAAACTAACGTCTTTCCTTTATTGTGCAGGTATAGTTTATTGGGCTGAGATTGAGTTTGGCCCATATTCTCACAACTCTTGTATAACATAATCCTTTTGACAAGAGAAACTATTAACTTGATACGTTAACATGATATATTTAGCCGATCTTGTGCCATAATAATGAGAAAAATAATTTTAGAGCAGTAGAGAAGTGGCCAACTGGTTAGGTGCTCATATTAGCCAAATCGGTTTTAGTTTGGTTCTTGTTAGTCTTTGATTTGGTTTGGAAGCGAACATATGAACGAATTTTAGAGATAATAAGATTTGTTAACAATCTAAAGGAAGAATAAAGAAAACTGTATGATTGAGACAAAAAGTCTGTAGACTCGATACATACCATCCATATGTATTTTGACCTTATTATTGGTAGTACAAAACTGAACAGCTAGATTATTCTCTTTTTTTTTTTTTCAAACTGTCTCAATCATTTAAATTGATACATATGGATGTTATGTAATGAGTTTATAGAAATGGATCTTATGTGGAATATGCGTCGCCTGTCATAATCGTGGGCTGAATGACAAAGTTTGTAGGTTAGTTACTACTCTATTCTGCCAACTATTTTCAGTAGGATAAACGTTTTTTTTTTTTGTAAATTTTTTTTTAAAAAAATTGGGTTTAGATCCACCCGAGGGTGGAGAGCCTTAACCGGATGTGTTCAGGACCCGAAGGTCAATCCCGTCTCTGTCGGAGGAAATGCCAACCATCTCTCCTTTCTACGAACACAAGGATAAACGTTTTTATCAATTATAATTTTCAACTGTCGAAATATTCAAACTTATTAAACTTGAAAATTGGCATGACAGAACCATGTCTTCAGTCAATCAATAATAATGCATTATTCATTGTTGTTTTCGGTCGATAATGCAGCATTGATTTTAAAATGATTAAAAATATCAAAAGACTCAAGTTTAGTATTTTTAAAAATTATTTGTTTTTGGGGTCAACTTCTTCATAGTATCAGAAATTCACTACAAGATTAGTATATTTTCGTATTAATAAAACTATTAATAATAATGTAGAATTTGGAAATGTTTTTAACATTTCAAACGTACGTGCGTGCGTCTACAGAAGCCATATAAATTGAAAAATACTTAAAGACATATATACAATATAAACTCTTTAAATTAATACTCTATAAATTAATATACACTAAAAATCTCTATAAATAATATAATTTTATAGTTTCAAATTGAATTTTTGGTTCAATTAGTATATCGATAAATTAATATCTCTATAAATTAATAAAAAAATAATAGTTTTGGTGTAATTTTAACATTATTAATTTATAAAGGTTTTACTGTATAGTATATATGTGTATGTGCGTTCTTTTCAGAATACATATTTTGTATGATGTTCCATAAATAAAACATTTATAGTGACGCCTCACGATTGGTTATAGTCAATGGAGTTATTCATTTCATATTCTATTTAACCACTTAGTACCCTAACATCTTACAAATTTCTATTGATCTATGAAAAGCTACCTTTTAATATCATAACCTTAAAATCAACTACTAGCAATCTTAAACATAGTTCTTAAACATTTTGACCGCAGTACAATTTTTCATCAAAATTTTATTGGGTATTGATTAGAGTATCTAATCCGGAGGTTGAATGGAGTAAAGGGCTTTGGTTCAAGTTTGCTACTCCATAATTTTCTTTTATCGCTTAAACATTTTGACGCAGTACAATTTTTCGTCAAATCTTATTCAACTTCCAGGTATTATTACAGGCCATCACTTTCGTACCAATAAATAAATGAATAATAAAAAATGATATCCTGGTACATCCTACTATATAAAAGGAGCTAAATCATTGCTTCCTAAGCCTATCCACATGTGCACAAATATTCAGGACCAATCAATATGCCAGGTCATCACGAAATAGGCTTCAATTAAAAAAAATTCAATAATTTGCAGCCCATTAGACCCATCTCCTATCCCACTCCCGAGCCACTCTCTCATAAGCATAATCCCGTGTTTTAAACATCCCGTGTTAAATTTTTTAAAACACTCATATCATAGAAATAGTTTATAAAATATATTTATATATAAATGTTTTTTCTTGAATAATATTTAATTATAATTTATTGTATCTTTTTAACTTTTATAATAAAATATTGTTTTCAGATAGCAACAATATATATATAAGAATTATCTTATTTTTAAATTTTTTTATAATTTTATTATATTATTTTAGAATCAAATATTTAATATTAATATAACATATAAATTTTATATGATTAAAATAAAATTCGTTTTTAATTATATATAAAATTCATTAAGGATATTGTTTTAATTAACACATTAGCGAATCAGTTAGAAATTAATAATAAATCAATAACCTATCTAAAACTCTAAAACCTAATAAAATATGACAAATAAGAAAAACTAACTAAATTTTAACATAAAATAGAAATTTAATATTATTAAAATAAAATTCATTTTTAATATATATATATAATATTAATTAAGGGTATTTTTTAAATTAATAAATTTGTGACTTAGCTAAAAATAAATAATAAATCAATAATTTAGCTAAAATCTAATAAAAACATGACAAATAAGCAAATTTACTAAAATTATGGATAATATAAAATATGATTGATTCTTTAATACAAAATTAAAATAAGAGTTTTGTTAAATAAAACATAAGTTTGCTATATCAGTGTTACAAAAAAAACAATCATTAATAGTATCGTAGGAATTATGTCTTTCCCATTAGCGAATAAAATTGAAGGAGAGTGTTGGAGGATAACTCAACGTATAGACGAGATTATGGAGATTGATATGGGAGTTGAGGTAACGGACACAACTGTTCCTCCGTAAAGAAACGCTTCTGCTAGACATCCTGGATAAATGAAAGAGACATATCTCGACTTGGCTTTGTGTTAATGGATAGTGACTTTCTAATGCTGTTTGGAGCAAGGACCGATATACAGACACCAAATCACCACTGCAAGCGGAAGCTGAAGGTTTACTATGGGCAATGCAAGTGATACTAAAGTTTGGACACAGAGAGATGGTCTTTCAATCGACTGTGAACAACTGGTTATACTCATTCAAAAAAAGGAAGATTAGCCTGTGTTGGACTCGGAGCTCGACGAAATACAGGCTGTATCCAAAGAATTTTCTGAACTTTTTATTGCTTATATTCCTAGATCTTTAAAATTCCGTACGAATAGCCTAGCAAAAGGTGTCTGATCACGTGCATCTCGATCAGCTTTTGTAAACCCTTTTGCACCAAGTTAGCTAGCCCCACAAGCTAGCATGAGGGTGCCAAAAAAGAGAATAAAGTTGAAAGTGAAACTAAATATCTCAATGAACAAATTTATCAGAAGTCCATATTTATGTGGATGTCTATATGGGACAAACAATTTTTTTAGACAATTATAGAACATAGTCACGAAAATCAATCCTAAAATATATAATTTAAAAAAACTATTTAAACAAACTATCAAAATTTTTAATATTACACCAAATAAAAATATAAGACCAACTATATTCTCTTCGTGTATAATGTATTGTGGTAAGATTCAAATAAATTAATTTATTTTACAGTAAGGAAAAACTAGATTTTTAATTTCAAATTTACAGTAAAAACATAACATTTTATAAAACTAAACAATTGATATAATAGTGAAAAAAAATCAAAATACTATCCGCGTGTAGCGCGGACAAGGACCTAGTGATTCTAAAAGTTGTGCGGTATACGTCAGAAAAATGAATGCAAAGACAATGAAAAAAAAACAAACATATCTAAAAATTTATGATTGCTTTGGCAATAAAAATGGGTAAAATAAAATTTATTTTGTAGTTTCCTTCAATATTTTCCTCCTCGTTTGTTTTTAGAGTTATTTTCATATATAGACACATTTTAAGTTTTTATTACACAAGAAGACACATTCTACTCCTTAGACACTTTCTTTAACTCATTTCATTCATTTCTAACCAAAACATAACTAGTAGGACCCACTCACTTATTTCATCTTCTTCTTCATTTTTTTTCTAACAAAAGCAACAATAGCTTGGTTTTGCAAAAATGGCAGATTCGTTTTAGATTGAGGCGGAAGTGGCAGCGTCAAAATTCTATCTAACTGATTCCATATCATTTATCATTAATTTGAATCTTAGAATCTGAACAAAGCCTCTCTCCACCGCAAATAACACTATCGTTGTTCGTCATCACGTCTTTCTCTTCATGATCAATATCTGCTGCCACCGTGAAATCATCTCGTTCAAGCTTCCTCTTATGTTTAATTAGCCAACTAACCTTTTTCTTCCGCCAAGATCTCAGTATCGTGAACTGACAGATCTAATGGGGCAAATTCTTAATTTTTGCACATCTGATCCCTTACATTTTCAATTTTTTTATTTTGACCCCAAAATTTTTAAATGCGCACAACTAACCTCTCGATTTGAACCAAAACGTCTTATTCTGTAATTCATCCCATGCTTTATGCAATTATGTAATCATAATGCAATACTAGCATCTAAATGAAATCTAAAATGATTAAAATAACCTAAAATAAAATCTTGAAACCACTAAAATCATGATATATAAATGAGTATTAAAGAAATACCAAATGCTAAAAAAATATTAAAATCTTATGTTTGACTTGATCTATCTTCTTATTTATTTTGGTATTTGTTTAAGCAATGGACAATTCACATGTATGTGTACAAATTCACCATAAACATTGATGGATTTGTTACTTATCACTGACTTGATCTATGTTTATGATTCACATTCGAAGTAAACGCGTACACGTCAAAGGGTATAAATTTGGTTGTGTGCGCGTACACATGTACATCATTTTGGCGTGTACACATGTATATCAGAAGGTAAATCAAAAGAATGTAGTTGTTTGTGTTAAATTACAAGCCCATTAATATTTGTGGCGAATCTATGCACATATAGGTGGATTGGTGGTTGCTAATCGAAATACCATAATAGATAATACAATATATCAAATTTTACAAATGATATGTATACATGTGCACATGTGTACATGTTTATATGTGTACATGATTATATTTGTACATATGTACATTTTTATGTGTGTATATATATTATTAAAACAATAAGTATGCAGATACTGTTAAAATAATTATTTATGGATTGATGTACATGTGAATGGTGAACATTGACTTGATATATTTTTGTGATTAACATTCGAAGTAAACGTGTATACGTCAAAGGGTATAATTTGGTTTTGTACTCGTACACGTGTACAACATTTGACGTGTACACGTGTATATCGGAGGGTAAATCAAAAGAATGTAGTTGTTTGTGTTAAGTTTAAAATTATAACACAAAATATCAGAAAACACAAAAAATGAAAGTGTTAAACTGCTTGTCTGTCTCTCTTCCTATAGTTCCTACCATCCACAATTAATGGGTCACCCACGTTCGCTCCCTCGGTTTCATCCCGTTCCAACGGTCGGTGCATACATTTTCCAAGATTCGAAATCATTTTTATGTACTTTAGCATCACTCATACGATGGCTAACATGGCTTTGATACCACTTATAACGCTCCGACCGTCCACGACCAATGAACCGCCCAACCCCGCTCACTCGGTCTGTGGCTCCATCTTGTCCAACGGTCGGTGAATAAATTTTCTAAAGCTCAAATTCATTGATTACTGACCTGCAATCACCATATTACCTTTCCCCGTACTTTGGTCTCACTCACATGATAGCTAACCCGACTCTAATATCACTTATAACGTTCTGACCGTCCACAGCTAATGGATCGCCCACGCCCGCTCACTCCGCCCATGGACCTCATTCTGTTCCAACGGTCGGTGCGTAAAATTTTCAAAGCTCGGAATCATTGTTTATTGATCTTGTAATCATCACATGACCTTTCTTCGTACTTTGGCCTCACTCACACGGTATCACGGACCACTTTACGATAAGTTACTCATCCTTCCGCTACTCCAGTTCAATCACGCTTAACACTAGAGTTCTAAATGGATGTGTGACGAAAAAAAGTAAGTCAACTTTGGTGACATAGATAGCAAAATCAATCTTTTTAAGCCTTTTCATATATCATAATTCGAGATGTTACACTGCCGTTCATTTTCAGTTTTGTCAGCGTCGTCAAAACCTCTAAGGTGTTGTTTGTTTGCTCATCTAAGTGATCTATCTGGGTAAACATGCAAATCGATGTTCGTTTTGTGCATTAAAATGTTACATCCAGATGGATCACCCAACTGCATTTGTGAAAACTCACATCAAATTTTCATTCAATTGAGGGTGAGTCTTCACGGAACATTTGGATGAGGGTGAGTCCTCACCAAAAAATAAATTTCCCGTCAAAACCACAAACATATTTTCCTACCAAAACCGGATAAAATACACTTTCATGTCAAAACTGAAAAAACACATTTTCCCGCTAAGATCGTAAAAAAAGAATTTTTCCGCCAAAACTGCAAAAACACTCTTTCCCGCCAAAACCATAAAAAAATCATTTTTTGTCAAAATCGTAAAACAAGCTTTTCCACAAAAATCATAATAAGGAAGTTTCCCACCAAAACAAGAAAATACAATTTTCTTCCAAAACCAGAAAAACATAATTTTCCGCCAAAACCGTAAAACGCACATTTTCCTCAAAAACGTAATTTTGCGTCAAAATCGAAAAACAATTTTTTCCTTCAAAACCGAGAAAACGCAATTTCCTATCAAAACCAGAAAACCACAATTTCCCGCAAAAACTGGAAAAATGCAATTTCCCGCCATAACCGTAAAAATGTATTTTCCCGCTAAACCCGTAAAGATGTACTTTTTGCCAAAATCGCAAAGACACATTTTTTCGCCAAAACTGGAAAAACATTATTTCTCGTCAAAACCGGAATGCACACTTTCCCGTCAAATATGGAAAACGCAATTTCCCACTAAAACGAGAAAAACACAATTTCCCGCTAAAACCAGAGAAACACAATTTCTCGCTAAAACCAGAAAATCACAATTTCCCGCTAAAACTAGAAAACACACAATTTACCGCCAAAACTGGAAAAACGCACCTTCCTGCCAAAGTCGAAAAAACATAATTTCCCGCCAAAACCGTAAAAATATATTTTCCTGATAAAACCATAAAACGCATTTTCCCGCCAAAACGAAAAGACAAATTTCATGTCAAAAGCAGAAAAATACAATTTCTCGCCAAAACTGAAAAACACAATTTCCCGTCAAATCGAGAAAGACGTAATTTCTTGCAAAAACAAGAAAAAATGCAATTTTTCGCCAAAACCAAAAAACACACAACTTCCCGCCCAAACTGGGAAAATTCAAATATCTGTTAAGGCTGCACAAATGTTTTTTTCTGCCAAAACCGGAAAAACGTAATTTCCTGCAAAAAACGGGAAAATGCAAATATCTGTTAAGGCTGCAGAAATGCACTTTCCCGCCAAAACCGAAAAATCTTAATTTTAGTTCAAATCTAGAAAAACGTAATTTCCCGCCAAAACTACAAAAACGTAATTTTCCATTAAAATCGTAAAACTCTAATTTTCCGCCAAAAAAATATTTTTTTGTCATCAACTTATTGAGACTCATGCTGATTCTGTGAACCAAACCGGAAAATATTGATCCATGTGAACGACGAAAAACGGTTGTTTTCTAACACTGCATGCTAGGCTATCCGCCAAAAACATAAAACCATGATTTTTCGTCAAAACCATAAAAGTGCACTTTTCCCTCTAAATTGTAAAATTTCAATTTTCCGTCAAAACCGTAAAACCACAATATAATTAAACATAAGATTATTAATTCAAAACAATGGTATATAAGTCATTTATTTATTAAGCTCATCCAGATAGAAATAGAGATACGTAAACAAACATTAGTTCATTTGGATAGTTTATCTATATGTTCTATCTTGATAGAGAAAGGAGCATAGTCAAACTACATCAGATGGATCATTTGTATAAATCATCTTAGATGAATCATTTGAAAGGAGTTGACAGATGTATCTCTCTTCGTTTTTTCACTGTCTGTTGTTAAATATCTGAACAAATTGAATAAAGAAGCAAAAAAAAAAACATATTTCTTTTGAACCGTGTTCTCTTCGCGTAATAAAGATTCTCTTTTGGATCAGCTTATTATTTGACTGGCTGATTCTATTTTTAAACTAAATAATGATAAAAGGGAGGGTCCCTTTCTTCGCAAAATGTGAGGCTCTTTTGGTGTAGCCTTTATCCAAAGAACCAAAGCTGATAAGACATCACTTATTACTCTGTAATAACTCAAACCCCTTTTCCTTACTCAGAAAAGTCACCAAACGGTTTCAAGTTTGGTCTCATCTCAGGCGAAACTGCTCCAAATGGTTATCGATTTCTAGGTGCAGGAATTAATCTTAGGGGCAAGAAAACTCGAGTTCTGTTCTTACAAAAAGATGGCAGAGAGGGTAGAAGGATCTGTAGCACAAGGAGAAAACACGATCGAAGAAAGACACGTAGGAGCTATGTGGGAGCTAGAGCAGAAACTTGATCAACCCATGGATGAAGAAGCTAATAAGCTCAAGAACATGTACAGAGAAAAGGTCTTCACTTTCTCTATACAAGAGTTTAATTCTAATGGTTACTCTGTTCTGAGAAAGTGAGAAAGTTTAAATGTTTTTGATCAGGGCTTGTCGATGTTGATGCTACTGAGACTATCATTCCAAAGCTTAGGGATAGTGTACGGAGATTTAGGGACTTCTCCGTTGTATGTGTTCTACAATACATTCCCTGATGGAATCAGTGATAGTGAAGATGTAATCGGAGCTCTGTCTTTGATCATTTACTCTCTCTTACTTATACCTCTCATCAAGTACGTCATCATCGTTTGCAAAGCCAATGACAACGGTCAAGGTAAAGCTAGGCTTAGACTCAATGTTGCTTTTAACCAAACCGGTTTAGTTTATAACTCAAATGTTTAATGTGTAGGTGGGACTTTAGCTATATACTCGTTGCTTTGTAGGCATGCTAAAGTGAAGCTAATCCCAAATCAGCAACGCAGCGATGAGGATCTCACTACTTATAGTCGAACGTTGCTCCCTGAAGGGTCTTTTGCTGCTAAAACAAAGAAGTGGTTAGAGAGTAAAGAATCAAGAAAGAGAGCTCTTCTGTTCATTGTTCTTCTTGGAACTTGTATGATGATCGGTGATGGTATCTTAACCCCAGCTATCTCAGGTAACTAGCTTCTTCCCTTTCCTTTTTTTGAATGACTAAGAGGTTCTGGACCCGTAGGTCTGTACATCCTCCTATAGTGAGGTCCAAACCATTTTAAATTCATTCTCCTTTGGAGTGGAGACCTCTCCCAACGGAATTTGAACTTCTGACCCCTTACACACCTATTAGATAATCTAAGGATCCGAATGGTAACATGCGGTGCGGTTAGTCACCAGTCGAAGCCTAAGAGTTATATCGATTAGGGCAACTCCTCGTTAGTCTTTCTTTTTAAGTTCACTAAAAACTCTTTAGCTTACATAACCTTCTTTGAACAGTTCTTTCAGCTACTGGTGGGATCAAAGTCATCAGTCCAAAGATGAGCAGCGGTAACGTTTTACCTTATCCCAGTTCGATTTAGTTTTTTCTCACGTTGCTATGTTCCTTTTTTTTTTCTTGCAGATATTGTTGTGCTTGTGTCTATCATCATCTTAATAGGACTGTTCAGCATGCAACACTATGGCACAGACAAAGTGGGATGGCTCTTTGCTCCCATAGTCTTTATCTGGTTCCTCTTCATTGGAGCCACTGGAATGTACAACATCTGCAAACACGACACAAGCGTTTTGAAAGCGTTTTCGCCGACATATATCTACTTATACTTTAAAAGACGAGGACTAGACGGTTGGATCTCGCTAGGTGGAATTCTTCTCAGCATAACAGGCACTGAAGCACTATACGCAGACATTGCTTACTTCCCCTTACTAGCGATACAGCTCGCTTTCACGTTCTTTGTGTTCCCTTGTCTTCTTCTTGCATACTGTGGACAAGCTGCGTATCTTGTGAACAACAAAGATCATTACAAAGACGCCTTCTATGCATCTATGCCTGGTTAGTCCCCTCTAAGTAAAACATACATAGTGCTTGTTTTACAGAACACTCACAACTCTCTTGTGGTTTGAAAATTCTACAGATAGTGTGTACTGGCCAATGTTTGTAGTCGCCACAGGAGCTGCAATAGTTGGGAGCCAAGCTACAATCTCAGGGACTTACTCTATAATCAAGCAGGCAGTGTCTCATGGATGTTTCCCTCGTGTTAAGATTGTTCATACTTCCAAGAAGTTCCTTGGACAGATCTATTGTCCTGACATTAACTGGATACTTATGGTCGGCTGCATTGCTGTCACTGCTAGTTTCAAGAACCAGAGCCAAATAGGAAATGCATATGGTAAGATGTAGAGGTCTCAGATAATGTTATTTGTCTTTGCGTCTGAATGTTTTTTTGTATATCTTAGGGACTGCTGTTGTGCTCGTGATGCTTGCTACCACGTTACTAATGATCCTGATCATGCTTCTCGTGTGGAGGTGTCACTGGATCCTTGTCCTTATATTCGCAGTCCTCACACTAGTGCCAGAGTTGTCTTACTTCTCGGCCGTGATATGGAAGATAAATCAAGGAGGATGGGTTCCACTCATCATCGCAGCTATCTCTCTTCTTGTAATGTCGGTTTGGCATTACGCAACGGTCAAGAAGTATGAGTTTGAAGTGCACAGTAAAGTCTCCATGAGTTGGATACTTGGTCTTGGTCCTAGTCTTGGTCTTGTTCGTGTCCCTGGGATAGGGTTGGTCTACACGGAGTTAGCTAGTGGTGTCCCTCACATCTTCTCTCATTTCATCACTAACTTGCCTGCGATTCACTCAGTTGTTGTCTTTGTTTGCGTCAAGTACCTTCCCGTTTACACCGTCCCTGAAGAAGAGAGGTTTCTTGTCAAGAGAATTGGACCAAAGACATTCAGAATGTTCCGTTGTGTAGCCAGGTAATGTCCTAGCTTCTTCTATGTTCTTTTGTAGCATTATTGTTGGAAACTTGTTAGTGTAACAAAAGAGTTTAAATTCTCTTTTAAAACAGGTATGGTTACAAAGATCTACATAGGAAAGATGATGATTTCGAAAACAAACTGTTGAACAACCTCTTCTCATTCATCCGAATCGAAACTATGATGGAGCCAGGTTCAAACTCAAGCACATACAGCAGCGCTTATTCACTCAACCATACACAAGAGTCTAAAGATGAATTGATCCATAACAATAACAACCACCACAACAGCAACAACAACAACATTGATGAGTTCTCATCGATGGTGGACTACACGGTATCGACATTAGACACGATAGTTCCTGCTGATAATAGGATGAGTTTCAGTCAGAACAACACGGTGGAGGAAGAGGAAGATGAGGAGGAGGATGAGTTGCAGTATCTAAAGACATGTAAAGAGTCGGGGGTTGTTCACATCATGGGAAACACTGTGGTGAAAGCGAGAAATGGATCATGGCTTCCGAAAAAGATAGCTATTGATTATGTTTATGCTTTTCTTGCTAAGATTTGTAGGGAGAATAGTGTTATCTTGCATGTTCCTCATGAAACCCTTTTGAACGTTGGTCAAGTCTTTTATGTTTAGTTCTTTTTTGTGTATATGTAAAACAAGTACAGATAAAAGGGGAATAAAGAAAAAAAAAAGATACCACTAGACAAATATAAATATTATGACGTTGGTGTGATTTGTGTTTCATGACTTGGAAGTCCTTGCACACAATCCCAAGAACCAAGATCAAACATGTGATCATACTTGGGTTGACATTCCATTAATGAGGCCATCCATGATTATGATTCAAATTTAGATCTCTTCGACTAAACTTTAATCCGAATGGTAACAGCGGATTGAGCGGTGCGGGACAAGCGGTTTGACTGCGGTGCGGTTCTGACAGTTATAAAAACGTATAGATATATGGTATATGTAGAAATTTTTGTTACTGTTGACTGCGGTACGGTGCGGGACGGATGTTACCATTCGAAGTCTAAGTTGGTCTTGTCTAGTGTCTTTTGTTTAAAAAGTAGTGATTAGTCCCATAAAGCAGCAGAGGCTGCAAAGCTGAGAATTTATATAACAAAATATTTTTTTTTACTCTTCAACTATGTATTTTTTGGAGCCTTGACATTGAGCTCGACTAGGCAGATATATTATGTGACAGAATAATATACTCAACGCTAGACATTACTAATTACCTCAATACGGTTTTCTATTTTGCTTGAGCGCTTAAACCGGATGGTTCACACCGGTAATTAATGGTTACCAGATTTAATGCTTACAGCTACTAAACAGGTAGCACATTATTCAAACCAATTTGGTGGCACATTCTAGTAGTCGTGGTTGATGGCTCTCAACCTACCATTTCTTGTCACACTTCCAAATTCATCCATGTGCTCGGTAATATGGAAATCACTCTCCATACCACCAATCTCTTGGTTGGACTTAGTTGAAAAAAAGGTCATGGTTGAATGATCATTTCTTGAGTGTGTAATACCCTCATTGATGATAATATCTGATGGAACATCGTCCATAATCAGAAGCAAAATATGTTGAACACTGAAGCACTAAGTTAAGAACCGTTTTGTTTCTCTTGGAAGAAATTTGGTTAGAATCAGTTTCAAATATTTTTTTAAGAGCTTTAGTAATAAACAGTTTCATAACTTTAGAAGTTAGAGACATTACCTTTGTAAAAATATTCCAAAATTTTGGAAACCAAGACTAATGCTCCATTTTGCTATACCCAGATCTAGCCCAGCTTAGAATTATGCCTAGACATGTATGCTTAATATATTTTTTATATTAGGCCAATATGACTTATGGTGACTTGATAATTCAATAGTATGCTCGTTATACGATCAATATGATAGTATTGTTTTTACCAAAAAAAAAAAAAAATTGATAGTATTGCTTTTCAGTCATTGGGTGACAACGTGATTGTCAAAAATAAAAATCATTATAACGAACGGTTGGAAATTTGTTTTTCATTTTCAACTAGTATATGGTTAGTACGGGTCTGAATTGAATACCACGAGTTTATCATAAATTTAGAATGTACAAGAAAGAAACTAAAATGACAATGATTTGTGTTTTTAAGAGAAAAACAATGATTTACTTTAGTCTTCAAGCTTCTCTCCTGTCTACAAGACCGATCCTGAGCACTGTTATGTGAAACATTTGCAACAGATCCATAAATTTTTTGACAAAAATTATATAGATATAAACCCTCAAAAAATAATTTTTAAGTCCCAGATAAAAATAAGACATTGTCACAGTTACTAAAAATAATGGCCGTTTGACGTAAAAAAAAAAATTCAAGTAGCAAAGAGAAGAAGGCCTATAAGTAGGAGACTGTTAAAGATACGGTTCAGCGAATTTGTCTCGAGACTAACAAAGATGCATCGCCTTTCAAAATGGATTACATCCCATTTTATGTAGTATTTTCTATCAAAAAAATATATTTAAAGTATCTAATCTATTAAAACAGAGTCCTATTTGAATTTTATCATGGCATGTTTTAAATTTGGACTTATTAAACATGTTGTGACCATGTTAAAAACAGATTTCTTATACAATCTTAAAATAATATATTTTTGTATCAACCTAATAATATCCTTAAATAAAAAGTGACGCAAACTCATATCGTCATTCGATTCTTTTTTTATTATTATTTGTAATTGAATTTTAAAATCAGGAAACCTAATTTCAATTTCTGGGTTGTGTCTCCAAAGGAAGGAATATGATATCTCAATTCTTGAATCAGACTGGGTTGTGGATATCAGTTTGTTCTGTCGGAAGCTCCCGAAGATACATGACCCTTGGTAAAATCATGGCTGGGAACAAAGCCAAGAAAAATCAAAACTTTTCACAGATTCTTGAGAAGATTGAAGCAGAAGGACACTTCTTTCAGTGGCAACAAAAGTTTATATCGGGCATGTAAAACAAACAAATCATTTTTTCTTTTCGAAATGTTCTGCGTGTAAATACATGTTTGATCATCAAATAATCAACCAGTCAACTCGGATTGACTCTGTTTAGTTTATGTGACTTGGACGTGGACTGTCCTATAGTATGATTTTTCATTACGAACCAAAGACTTGGCTGTGGTTTAATATGTTTCTCGAACGATCTGTTGAATATTTTTCAGTATTTGTGGGTTTTAAATTTAAGCTGCGTTTAGACTCCTTGGGCCTCTTGTGACGGGTTTGGATTTAAACTGGAGATCCACTTATTGATTATGACAATTGTGTGGTGGAGTGTAACAGGTACTACTCAATGTACAAACATGTGGAGAAACTAGCACAAGAGATTAGGAAAGGTGCTGCTCCTGGTGATGGTGTCAATGCCAAACTTTGGCAGGTCAGTCAGTGCTCTCTTTACTCGGTTTTCTATGAAACATTTCTGACAATTCTAGGCTACAATGAGACACAGAAACTGACCATGAAATCTTTGAAACAGAATAGGAGTTGAAGTTAAAAACAAGTTCTTATGTCTGAATGAAACAGGGAATACATTTCTACTATATTTTTATTTACGGTGAATGTCTCTGGTACCTGTCAAGAAAAAACACTTAGCTCAATGCTTCAGTATGAAAGTGTCAAAATAACTCAAAAAACAAAAATCTCACTGATGCATGTTTTCAGCTGCCTTAAATTTAACTTGCATCCTCTCAAATAAATAAGAAGACATTCATACTGAAGCATCGAGCTAAGTGTTTTTTCTTGACAGGTACCAGAGACGCTCCAAGAAGATGTGCTCTCTAAAATGAGTTCACCTCTAAAGAGTGATGCTCATCTTATCACCCCCAACGACCTAGCCGAGGCTGATGAGTTTGTATTTTGCTTCTCAAAAAGGTTCGGTATGATGGCTGCTCAGTTCAAGGCATTCTTAGATGAAACTGGTGGCCTCTGGAGGACTCAACAACTTGCTGGTAAGCCAGCCAGAATCTTCTACAGCACCGAGTCTCAAGGTGGTGGTCAAGAAACCATGGTGTAAGTTTCTTTGCTCAATCCAAAACAACACTTCATCAAAGACACTTGCGTCAGTTTTTACGTTTTAGAGTTTTACTTGGTGTTGTCATTGATTTCTAACACAATTTTGTTTTTGGAATCTTTGTAAGCAGGAGGCAAAAACTATATTCAGACCAACTCTATATTTATAAATCTTGATCTCATGCCAGTTAAGCAAACATAAGAATTTTTTATCTCATTTTTTTATTTATTTCTAAACATAAGAATCAAGATACATGTTTACAACTACATATTTGGTTGCTAATGACATTTATAGCATATGGTGAGTTGGTTTTTCGTCGCTTTTAACTCATTTTTTAGTTAAATGATGAATTTTAACTTTTCTTTTTATCAAAGTTAACTTGGAGCGCCTGAGGAAGATAATAACACTATCATACAAATTCTACTAATCCCTTTGATGAACCCGACAAAACATCAAGAAAATACAAAACCAAATATTGCCCATATAAGTGCGTAAAATTTTTTTTCGAACCACTAAAAATGTAGTTACCTAGATCAGAATCAAAATCGAAAATTTCATATCCTATTCTTGAATAGATCCAAAAATTATATCGGTTTCTAACACTGTTATTTGAACCAAACCAAACCAAGATAACTAATTTGATACCAAATCATAATTCATAAATAACTAAATGGCTCTTATATTTTTTGAACCCAAAACCACAACTAAATCAGAATCAAACTGAAAACAAAAAATAATCCGAAAGTAAACAAAAAAACAAACGTCTATGCCTAAACAATTTAGTGAACAAAACATACATGTTACTAAATTTGTCTAACACATAATAATTTCGCGCTTTCAAAGCGCGGATACTATCCTAGTTTACTTTAAAAAAAAGAAAGTTTACTCAAACATTACATATTTTTAGAAAACAATTGACTAAAACCATACAAATTTTTTTTTATTACTGTTATTTTTTTATACCAAACGTGCTCTTTTTTATGTTATGAGAAAAAACGTATTTACAAGAATACCATTACTATTTAGTGCCACATAAGCAAAAATCCGGCGCCATCCATGTTTTCATTAAGTTAGCCGTAAAGCGCTATATACGTCGTTACGGCTGAGTTATTGCTATGTTGCGGCTGAATTAAACAACGCGGCTGACTTAAGAAAAAACAGCTGACTTAAGAACATAAGTCAGCTGTTAGTTACGACTGATTTACAGAAATCTGGCTGATTTATGGGATAACGACTGACTTACGTACACGCGTTACGGCTGACTTATACATCGGCGATTTGATTTCTGGAAAATTTGGTTGAGTTATAGTTAAGACATGGCTGAGTTATTTTCCACGGCTGAGTTAATGAACATCGACTGGCTGAGTTATTGAATTTACGACCGACTTATGGGATGTTGTTACGGCTGAGTTATATTAGTCAGCTATAATTGGATGGATTAACAGTAAACTCAGCTTATTTACGACTGACTTATTAGAGAAAGATTAATTACTAGAATAACATTCGTTTGATGGCTGATTTATTTGACGATACGGCTGACTTATGATTTTGCATCCTAATTACGGCTGATTTATTAGTAAAAAATTAATTACTGAAATTGTATCCACGTTTCGGCTGACTTACATTGTACATGAGGGCTGATTTATTTAGGTTGAGTTATATATTCGTTTGACGGCTGACTAACTAATTTTCCATGTCTTCAACTCGGATTTGCCATGTCATCACTAGTCTAATGTTACAACAGTAAAATAAGGGTCTATGTTATCTTTATTCTTCATCTTTTTTATCTATCTTCTTCATCTATCTTCTTCATTTTATTCTTCATCTTTCTCTGAGATCTTATGGATCTGGTAATTATTGTTTCCGCAACTAGGTCTATAAATATAGATTTAAAAAAATTGAATCTGAGACAGATCTACTGCAGTCGTCGTCGTTTTCGATGATGATCGGTTAAAGAGAAGTTTCCTCTCTTCCGGTGTCATGTATTTACTTTTTAATGAGCTTGTAACGTTGCCGTATTTACTTTTTAATCTTCTTGTCTACATACTCTGATTGATATAAGTTCACTCTTTATCTTTGAAAACAGTTAAGCTTATCAAAGATAAGACAATGAAGAGATCAAAAAAGTTTATGACTTTATCAATTCATGTCTCAAGACGATGATGGTTTGTTCAACGCAAAATCTTCCAAGCAAGCTTTCTCATTAGGACAACGATCAGCATGAATGTTTTACTGATGAACAATTACTGAAATAGTTCCAGCTACAGCTCTATCAGTTTCTACAACTACCACATTATTAGAAACCTCTGTCACTGCACTCGCAACAATCTGTCCCGACCGAACCAAAAACGAATGCTGGTAATGGTTTATCCGGTTAGGGAATACCAAGACATGTGAAAAGTCAACGACCCATCTTGTCCCATTACCATAAACCTTTGACTTCCCTATCGTTGACTTCAACATCATCCCTGATATGTTGTTCTGATCAATCACAACTTGATCAATCTCATGAAAATTTCCTTTCACTTTCACGATGGGGAAATTTTTTCTTGATTTACTCCTAAACATGTTGTTGACGATGTTTAACCCGGAGATCTTCCCGTGTACCGATCTCAACACGATGTTCGCATCTCCTATGAAGAGAGCGTTTGTGACATGAACGTGAACAGGATCTTCAATGACTATACCTGTGTAATCAAGATAACAATTGTCTATCCTCGTTAAATGTGACTTCACTGGTATGCCGATTCCACCGAACCATGTGGCCTTATTGTAGCAATGCACTCCCGTGACCATATTGGCCTCGCCACTCAAAGAGATACCGATCCCAGCGGAGAAGATTACTACATCAGTAATGGCGTTATCGGTGCTAGAGAGATCGATTCCCGTCCCGGAGAATGATGGTTCTTTTTTGTCTCCCCCTACTGTTGAATGTTGTCCGAAGAAGGAGTTTGAAATGTATGTCTCGTGGCCTCCCTTGACGTTAACCCCCTGTGTTGTGAAATGGAGGAAGTAGCAATTGGTTATACGGATACGAGCTGAGTTGATTACCAAAATTCCCCCTCCTCTGAAGCTTGAGTCGAATAGAATGTCTCGAAAAGTCACGTCCTCGAAGAAGATCCCGTAGTTTGGTGGGACGAGTTCGATAAGATGCCGGTTACCAGGAAACACGTTCGATGCTCGGAAAGTCCCACCTTTTACCTTATTTACACCAATAAATAGATAAAGATTCAAACATGTTTTTTGTAAAATGTGAAAATTTTATACTAATTTTATATTTTTGACCAAAATTACAAGATGACTAGTAACTGAAAAAAACGCAACTAGGAAACAATCAGAAACAAAACTACCACTAAACAAGGACTAATATAAGATTGGGGATGATGTTAGGGATGGACAAATTACTTGTTACCCGTTATGTATTCACTACTTAGTCTCTACTTGACTCGTGAAATTGGGCACTTGTTTTGACCAAGTCGAATATTAAGTAATTTGTTTACATTGCTTACAAGTAGTATTAGATAGTATCATTTAGTACCAAAATAAAAATAATTATTTGACGTTGTTGGTTTGTTAATTATTTTTACTAAAGACAAAAATATATTTTCCTGAATTATAGTAAACAATTTGTTTATATTTCCATTTCCTGAATATATTTCCCAACAAATCGAGTACTAAATATATCAAAAATACCAAATAATTGGTTTGTACCCACCTCTAGAAGATGTTATGAATCAACGACTAATATTTATAATATTAGGAATTTATTTTCTTGACCAAATAATATTACGAATTTAGGGATGATGTTATGGGTAAAACAATCCTACTGGAAAAAACCCTAAACTGAAAATTCCAGAAAAGCCTTACACCAGTTAAGGTAACTAGAAAATAACCTGTAGCATAGTCTTATGACTAAACTAAAGATCGAAGACCAAAAACACGATATTGCTACTGTCACATATATTATTTTTTTGTAAAATGCTTAAGCAAAGACTCTGGATTTTATTTCAGGGACTAACCACTAGATTTCCACCGCCGGAGGAAGGGAACCTGAGAGGTTTCCCAATCTTGTAATTGCCACCTTGGAGATCAATAACTATACCTCCTAAATCAGCTACATGTGGCATCATGTGAAGCCCGGTTTGCAACTTAAAAGCGTCGGTTAAAGCTTCAAGTATTGCGTCACTACTGTCTTGTCTACCTGTCGGATCAGCTCCGTAACCAATCGGGTATATCACCTTCCCCACCTTTACAAACCAATCTCATAAACTCACAATTTATAAGAACGTATATATATATACCACTTTGTAGAAGCTTACTATTTTGGGAATGTGAGAAGAAGATGACAATGGTGGGAGAGTAGGAGTGATCGCGAGTCTTTCTTGGATCTTGTCTTGGTATTCTGAAAGCTTTGTCATATCTCTTCTTCTGAAGGATAATGTCTCTTTAAACTTCATTGAAACTGTGAGGAGAAATAGTAACAAGCAAACAAAGCAATGTAGTCTCATTTTGTTTTTTTCTTTTGTTTTTTATTTGTCTTTTCTTGAGAGAGAGAGATTGGTTGTGAAGAAGATGCATGCAGAGAGAATGATATATATTGTTAAAACTTTTGTTAAGAGGAGCGCACGTTGTTCTCCACCTCTGTTTGTGCTTCTCTGGCGTAAAAGGTTTATTATCTTGCCTAGGATTAGATTAAGGGGTTTTTTTTGGTTATAAAGTACGAAATTTTTCCAAAATCATGCATCATTTAATATATTATACTTCCAGTTCGATCTGGACTATCCTTTGGTTCGATCTGCGTTTGTTTCTCGTTGAGATTATGATCAGGACCGGATATGGGCATATGCTATGAAACATTGGTTTTGAATCCCAAATTTTTTGAAGGTTATATAAAAAGGTATATATTCCTATAATTATAAAGATGTCTTTTATTTATTTATTTATTAAAATTCTTAAGAAATGTTTATAGCATACAAAATCCCAGATCCTACCTAGATTATGATATGGTTCTGTTGAAAAAAATCTCAGATTCTGGCCGGGCCAATGAAATAGGCAAAAGAAAGTTTGTTTTTAAGGGTCGTTGAGGGGGAATAAGCTAATGTCCGTTGCACGATAAATAGAGAGCTGAATAAACTAACGAAAAACATGTTAAATGAAGAGTTGAAAAATAAACAATCATTTTTGTAGTAACCATAATTTAACAACATATATGGAATATGCTTTTGAGTCAAGGATTGTGGCCGTAACATGTGATAGTTTCTTGAGTTTTTTAGACATCATTTCTTGTTGTCGAAGTTAACAAATAACGTCAGTGAAATAAGTTATCTAATTTTCGGATGTTTCTTTGCTTTGAATATGTAGACCTAACCATGCTCTACAATTAGCTAATTTTCTCCGGATGGAGTTCCTCAGTTCATGGCGAGAATAGTTTAAAAGGTTGATATGTTTGCATCTATATCTCATCTTTCTTACCGTGTGCTAATTCAGCATTTGCTTTAAGAGTTAGCTTCGTTAACTGATATATTCACTCTTATCTGGTTTATATTTTTGCAGCTCTTACATTTATTGGATTTGTATAACCAATTATATTATGAAATTTGTTTAGAAACTATTGAATTATATTAAATTTATGTATCTTCTAATAATTCGTAGAAAAATAGTTTTATTAGTATATTCAGATGAATTTTGCTTTATTTCACTCAATGAAATTAATTTCAAGGCATATATCATTTTGACTACTGAATTTATTTCCTCTCAATTGGCTTTCATTGATGCCAAAAACTTGATACGATCAGAATTTACATTTTAAGTATAATGCAAATGCACTAAGAACCGCAATAGTATTTCAGGGACTGAATTCACAAAGACCAACGTTACACAACGACTATTCTTGAAGCTAAGACAAAAAGGGTGTTTGTTTTGATTTCTAATCGCAAGAAAATAAAGACAGAATGTAAATGCAATGTACACTGGCATCGGGTGATGCTCAACATGTTCCATGGTCTTCCTGGAAATTATGAGATTTTCATTTTCCAAGAAAAGGATCAAATTTTCTTCAGACCCATTTAAACAGACTAATATTTCCCTTTATTTTTTACAGATGCAGCTAATTACACTGTGGTCATGTTAGGTTAGTTAAATTTAGCTATTCCCCGGATCTCATGAATTAATCAAACAAAATTTTTACTTATTTATCTAGATCATGGATCAGTCTACAATCTGAGTTACATAACATAACCAACCACAAAAATTTGGTTCGAACACCCTAAGAAAACTAATGTAACGTTAAAATCAAGCAACTATAAATGAAAGTCCCTAAGTTTTTTTGGTAAAAAAAGTGGGTTGCCCCTTTCCCCGGAGAGAGAATGTGAATGCCCCGGTGGCCAGCGCGAATTGAACCCAAGTGGCTTCCCGTATTGGAGCCCAAGCTCCCTAAGCTCTTGATAATAAAACAACTCAGAGTGTCTATGGTGTCTTTACAGATCTTTTTTATGTGCAGCTTATGAAGTATTCTCAAAACCAAAAGCATTAACTATATTGTCCATTGTTCCTAAATCCTTGGCATAAAGATTGACCAGACCCCAAATCGATTCCAATTGGTTACTCAATCACAGCTGCAAATCTTGAGATTGGTCTTAAACTCCCCAACCAAGCCATTCTCTATCTCTTTTCATGCTTGCCCCGAAACTAGATCCTCCTTGGATCTTTCACCATGTCAAAACTAGGATCGGTGACACACTTGGTTTTACATTCTAGTCATGAACCTTTCTTAACGGTACACACAGGTTCGCCATTGAGAGGTATAAGATTCCAGTAAGAACCATGTTGATCAACGCAACAGCTAAGCCATTTTATATTGATATGAACCAACAGGGAAACGCGTCACATCTAGCAAACAGCTCGAATACCCTTGTCCTCTCTCACTTGGATCGAACTGCACAACCGCAGAAACACCGTTGTTGTTGTTCCAATCAAATCGGCCTGAAGTTTGCTGCTTCTTACTAGACTTTGTAATAGCATGATGAAATAGCTTGTTACTCATTTCTACCAGATGTTCATCTCTCCAAGGGGAATAAGACTTTTGGTTTCTCTTGGTTTCACCGTGTTGTTGAGTTGGAGTGTGGTAAGCTAGTTTAGTATAGAGGAGGCAATACAGTTTGGTTAGTCGAAGAGGGACTCGCGGTTGTTGTATGTTTTTCAACTGAAGACAAATATCCAGTGAAAGCTGAAACCCTTGTTCCACTGATATTGTATCAGGAGTACTCTTGCTTCTGTTTGAACTAAGAGCAAATAGCTCCGCACCAACACAAGGCCTAAAGTTCAAATCAATTGAAAACATATTTAGCCAAGAAGATACAGCAACAGTAAAGAATCAATCATCATTTGAATATATTCATAACACTTTTATACCTTATCTTGAAGAAATATTTTGGAATGCCATCTCAACAAGAGCTATGAGCTGATGTAATTCAGATTCATCAGCCATGCATAGTTTGTAGACAAGTATCTGCATTAACATCAAAGACAAGTAAGTTGCACATTCGCAAGTGGTTATACACCTTAACCTTTGACAAAAACAAAGTTGCACGTTCGCTTTGAAAAAAGAAAATGAGGACCTGAGTTTTTAGAACGAAGGGCTTTCTCGAGCTTCATGCTCCATTCCATTCCGTGGCCCAAGCTGCTGAAACCTTCTCCTTGGTTGACACTTTATTCGAAGAAGCTGGGAACGAGACAGAGACCGATAGATGGAATCTATGAAAACTAAAGATGTGATTTTTCTTCTTTTAAAAAAAAAAAACATATTGAGGATACGATTACCAAAAACATTGCTTATAACCTGATTGATCCTAAAATATAATCTGAAAAGATTCTGAATGCTACAAGCTCAAATCGCAGAATCAAGTTTAAAATCCAAGATCGACAAGATTCATCGGAGGGAATACCAGTGGATCGAGATCAACTTATAAAATAAAATGAAAAATAAAATATTAATATTATTTTAATTTTTTTTTAATTCTTTTGAAATTGTTTTCTAATCTGCTACTGTTTTATGGGTTGCATATGTATTGATTTATTTGGGATAGATCAAACATTTGCATTTTTTCAAAGTGTGAAATTTGTTCTAAATATGTTTAAAGATGAAATGTGTATTTTAATAATATAAATCCTACTTTCTCTTTGCTGATGATAGCATTTTTTTCTGTAAGGCGGAACTTCGTAAATGTGAAGAATAGATAGATTACTGAAACAACATAATGTTTGTAATATTAACCATATTTTATTATTTAAGTAGTTATCTTATTGCATTTGTTTTAATCGAAGAATAGATATATATGTTGTTATTTTTTTTACTTTTTGTCAACGAGTAGAGATATGTTATATTTCACAATCATAATAAATCTAAATTTTGTAATAGGTATTGTTTTTTTTTTGTCATCTGGTAGATTTATATTAACTTGAAAGGGGAGTACACAAAGCCAGCAAAGATGATTAAACCTTTCTGGAGCCATAAGCCGGTGAGGTGATGAACACCATCCGGAGGCACAGATTGATACAAATTTGAAACTAGAAACTAGACTAGATGAAAGCACATAAGAGGAGGATGGTTAAGATACATGAGATTGCAACAATGGTGAAGTTGACTGGATACGGACGATGATTAGAGAGTGAGAGCAGTGCACACCTAATTAACTGAGTTTCAAGGTAGTATCCAAGAGCGCTTCCAACAGCGAAACCCGCTCCAACACCACACAAAGAACTACCGGAAACTCAATCACAATTAACACACGCTGAGAAGAACAAAGAAGTAGACTGGAGGAACAAGAACATCACCAAAACATAAACTGAATCGCGAGAGGTTAGAATCCTTAACCGTAGCTGAACACACTCTTCAATCCCAACTTCAACTCGCCATTGGACCTTGAGAGGGCTCTCTACGCGCCTCATACGCACCAACTCCTTGCCGTAAAAACTTTTAGGAACTTACGACTTATTCACACAGCCGGTAACTGGATAAAAACCACTCGAAATCCAAGACTAAAACGATCACCTCGGTGGAAATCGACCAACAATGAAGCATTTGTTCTGTTACACATCTATCTCCTTCTGATCCTCTCAGAGCTAAAGAATCGCACGCACAGGCTCTGCCCATCAAAGATCAAACAACCACCAGAGATGGCTCCAACGAACCGAGACTGCACTCCCAAGACTAAGCAAAACTCCAAACCACAACCGCAGCTAAACCTCACGCATCCCTCCTCAATGGCCATCACCAATGACATTGCTAGGGTTTGGGCCTCACCGAACAGAGAAAATTGGGACACCAAACCCTAAGCCAACTAAATCCGACCCCCTACAGACCCTCCTAAGCTCCTACAACTCACCTTCACTCCAGATTGAAAGAGAGAAGCTTCAAATCGAGATCTGACGACCAGATCTGAATGACTCCGTCAACTTCCGTCACCAGGGCGAGAAGCATATCACCGAAGGAGAAGAGAGCTGGCAGGGGGCAAAGAAACAAGAACCAACGGAGCCGTAACCGACGCACGCGCCGTCACGGCCAGAGTGAGATGAGATCTACGATGTCTTCACGGGCGGCGCACTTTCAGAATATTTTCACTTGTAATAGGTATTGTAAATAATTAAAAATTTATAAAACTAAGATATTTTCAAAGAAATATTAAAAATATTCTCGGAACTTCTACTCTCTGGCGCCGCTTTTTGAGAACCTAAAACCAACAGAAACCTAGAATCGCGATACCTCCTTCTTCTTCTTCTTCGTCTTCCCCTTCTTTGGGTCTCAATATCAGGATTGCAATCGACGTTTCTTCAGGGTTGGTTTCTACGTCACCGCACTTCTAATTTCTCGAAAGTATCATGTCAAGGAACGCTATTACCTATGAAGAAGGTACACAAATTAAATCTCTTCCCAAAAACCCTAGTTTGCCTCTCCCCGCAGATGATCATGATGGAGAGCCAGTTCATGGAGATCCTGTCGAGAACCCTGACAACGTTAATGAATACGAAAAAGAGGAGGAGGGTAAGCGCTTTTCTCCTTTTGATTGTGGGTTCTAAATTGGTGTTCTTTTGTTTCTTCTACTCTTTTGTGTTTTGCATAGTACTTTTTGGAAAATTCCATAGTGGGTGATGATGTTGATGGTATATTAGCCTTGTGATACTCTTGTTTTGACTGTTGACGCAAATTTTTGATTTTGTGCTCTTTGGGTCTAGTAGATATGCCTGATGATGTAGGCTATGAGGAAGAATTGGCTGTGGAGGAAGATGTAGTTGAGAGCGAGGATGAACTGGCAGATTTCATCGTAGATGAAGATGAGATTGGTCATCTTAGGAAGTACATTTTCTCTGTTCTTTATCTCTCTTGTGATCTTATGGTTGTCTTATGTCACGTTTAATTTTTTTTTTCTGATTCTAATCAACTTTTTATTTTCAGGAGAGACTATAAGAAAAAGAAATATATGGAAGACGCTAACGAAATATTTGGCGGCGATGTCCAAAGGCTTAGAAGAGTGAAGGTACGTTCTCTCCTACAGTGTTCTATATGTGTGCTTATGCTAAGCTTATTTGGTGTTCATGGTTGGATGTAAAGATATCTTGTCAATTTTGACAGATATCTGAAGAAAGCACTGGAAGCCCTCCGGTAGATGAACGTAGCATTGACGAAGAGAGCAGTTGGAAGTAGAGGTATTTGGTTTCATTCTCTCGTTAGATTTTCCTAGAATTTCTCGTTGGTTATTACGCTAACCTAAACTGTAGACCAAGAGACATTTATATATGCAACACGGGTTTTAATTTTCTTAATTCAAATGAGACAAACAACTTATCTCTTTAGTCTTAATCACTATCTTTAGATCATTTATATTCTTAATTTCTTTAATAAAGTTGCGTAATATTCCACTAAATCAAGTCATTTTGTTCAGAATGTAGTGATGATCATGGTTTGACTTGAGAAATTCAATTCCTCTTTCTTTCTTTTCAAATCCAATCCATCTTTATTCTTTACGCTATTAATTACCGCAATATACAAATCAGTCGAATGCATGTTCTAATCCAATTCTTTTTAACATAACCGAAAGGGGAAACGATTTAAACCATAACATCCGGTTAGCATGTCGACCGTCCAAAATCCAAATACATAGCCGTATCTTGAACTTGAAATCTAATGTCTTCTCTTTGTCCTCTATAACACATTGCATGTTTATACTTCAAATTTTGAAAGATGTTAAAAAAATTCTCAAGAATGTCACATTTCATGTTTTGTACACAATTTTGAAAGATGTTAAAACTTAAAATACACAAAACTCTCAAATTTAAGCTCTCTATTTGAATTCACACCCCCAATCGGCGTTCATAAATAACCTAACAGCTGATGTAAAATTTACAGGGTTATAAATGTTCATAAGTTGTAGAATTTTTGGAACTAATACCTTTATGTTATGTTTGAGGTTTTTTATCGATATTATATTTTGATGTTTTGGAAGGATTAAGAGCAAGTAAAAATTAAGCGGACAAACCAGGTGCTTTAATCGTAACCAGCAATTGTGGCCACCTTCTTCAAAGCATGTCTCCATTTTTCAGTATCCTCCTTACTTTTACCAACACAAGTTTTTTCAAAAACCTTGCCAACATATCCAGTCAGCTTCTTTACATCAGAAGGATCTATTTTATAGAAAACGGGGATTACGGTTTGGCCTAACTCTTCTTTGCACTTCATAATCTCCACCAACTCGTCAACACACCACTTTGAAGATGCATAGCTCCTCGAGATCAAGATGATTGCGATCTTAGATTCTCTAATGGCCCTTATGAGTTCGGGACCGATGGATTCTCCTCTCCTGATCTCATTGTCAATGAATGGTGTGGTTCCTTTTCTTTTAAACTCCTTCTTAAGGTGGCTGAGAAATTTTATGCGGACATCTTCCCCGCGAAAGCTTGGAAAGACATCGTGTGTCCAGTTGTGAGATGAAGAAGATGGAACTGATAAAAGAGACAAAGAAGACGGATGTGATGATGGCACTTGAATTTGGCTTTGGTTCTCCACTATGATATTCTTTCTCACTGGATTCCAGAGCTCGTCCGCGTTCCTCTTCATTTTAAAAAGTTTTTTTTTACGGTAAGTTTATGAGGTAGATAAAAGAGAAAAAGACTGGGATAGCACCAAACCAAGTTTTTGTTCCCAAAGTAGCACTCAAGGCTCAAAGTCACAAAAATAGGTTTCATTAAAGAGGTAAATATACACTTATACCCCTTGGATTAATTAATCCAAATCTTAGGGTTTAGAGTTAAGGGGGTGGGGTTTTGGAATTAGGGTTTAAAATTTTATAAAAAATAAATACTAAAATAAAAAATGAAAATTTTAAAAACAGTTTCAAAAAGTATTTTTAAATTATAAAAAGAAAAATTTCAAAAAAAAATAAAAAAAATTTCGAAAAAAAAAATTTCAAAAAAAAAATTATAAAATTTCGAATTTGAAAACTCATAATCTGAAACTATAAAATTTTTTTTTTTTAATTTTTATTTTATTTTTTTTATTTTTTTTTGTTTGTTTATTTAATTTTAAACCAAGAGTATTAGGGATATTTTACCCTTTAATGAATGTCATTTTTGTGACTTTCTCCTTCTAGTGCTATTTTTGAGACATAAACTTCAAAAGGTGCTATTATTGACAATTTCCCTAGATAAAAAGAAAAATCGATTTATTGGTTTTCTTGATGGAATCTGAACTTCTTAAAAAACATGAAGAAGCATACAACAAGAATGGTAAAAGGAGATGATTTTTTTTGTAAAGGAAATGATAAGAAGGACGAAGCAATTTGTGTTGTGGAGAGAGGGACCAAGATGATTTCTAGATGAGATATGTAGAGCAATAATGAACCAAAGAGAGACTCGTGGAAAATTTGTATGTTTAATTGCATAAGTATCACTAAAAGTTGACTTTGTCGACTCACAAAGACTTTTATGGAAAAATATGTCACCGAGGAAACATAATGTGCATAAGTTGAAGTTTATTGTAAAGCCCCACCATTCTATCTGTGAACAGTCCGTTTTGGCTTATATCCTATCCTAAGAAGGAAAAGGCAAGGAAGACTGGAAGAGCATAAGCAATCTCGAGGAAGCAGTGACAAAGAAAAAAAAGGAAGCAGTGATCATAATCAATTTCACACTTGAAATTTCACAGCAAAGAAATCAATCTTCTTTTGATCAAAAAAAAAAGAAAAAAAAAAGAAATCAATCTTCTCTGCAAGCTTTATAAATTTTTTATCCTCCTAGTCTTGCCGATCTCTCTTTCAAAACATTGGGATTTGTATTTAGCAAACAAAAAAACATTTGGGATTTGTTTGGTTTTCATATGATCCAAGCTTAAGTACATTCTTCGTAAAAGCCTTTTAGTGCTTGAAGGCGGAACATAACGTTAATTTGATAACGAACATTAAAAAGAGTTGCATACCAATCTATATGTTTCAGATCCTAAGTATGATTTTGTGATAAGTTTTAACTCTTTCACTAATCTACAACATGACTGTATGATCATGCATGAGTATAAATTCCCACCTTGACCAAAATTAATACAAGTTGCATAAACCTTTTTGATCGACCTCGTCGGTAATTGTTATTTCATGAATTACGTAGTAGATGGGGAATATTTTACCATACATACATTACAAATATAATCTAATACTACGCAAAGATAATCACACAAACACAACATAAAATGGATATGAACAGTGGCGTGCCTAGGGTAAGTGGGGCTCAAGTCAAATTTTAAAACAATATAGTATTTTTAACATATTTTTTATTTATAAGAAGCATAATTCTAAAAGAAAAACAATTCTTGAACTGGGAAGAGTCGAAGTTGCCTTTCATGTGCACATAGATACCTCAAGCAACCACTACACTACAACATACTCCTTCTGTTTTTAAAAGATGCATATTCTAGACTTTTCACATATATTAAAAAAACTCATTAAATATACATTATTTTTTGTAAATAATAATTTTTCATAATTTTTGGCCAATAGAAGTTCAATAAACAGCATTAATCTTTTTGAAACTTACAATTTTTCATAAACTCATACATTGAAAAGGTAAAAAATGTATCTTTTTTAAACAAAATTTTTTTCCAGAACATACATCTTTTAGAAACAGAGTGAGTATTTTACAAATTAGGGGCCCCAAAATCTTTATATTTTGAAGGGGGCCTGAGGCAAAAGCCTTTTCTGATACATACTAGGCACGGCTCTGGATATGAAATGAGATTGTCATCATCTAAACAAAGTGAAGTTATGATACTTTAGTTCTTAATGCAAACAACATCTATAGAGATATAGATTATATACTAGATCTCGACCCGCGCAACCGCGCGGATGTTTGTTTCTATTTTTTATATATAAATATTTTGTTTACAATTCTAAATTGAAATATATTATAATATATATAAAGTGTGTTTATCACTTTATAAAACATAATAATTTTACCATATATGTTTTTTATTGAATAAATTGTTTCAAACTGTCACATACGTCACTTTTTTTTTTGGATTGATATTTCATTATTTAACTCGTGATATCTTGCATATTTACATTGTTTTATCCATTTATTCATGTGCATTTTCATCATATAGTTTAGGATTTAGCCATGTCTAGGTTGCATTTTGCATACATATGTCTCTATCAGGTAGTTGAGCACCACATGGAGTTTCTGGAGACATTTGAGTGCATTTGGAGCTCAAAAGGAGGTGATTAGAGTGAGCTTTGGACGAGCACTGCTGGAGCGACCTCTCGGAGCGACGGCATGAGGTCGCTGTGCACCACATCCCGGAGCGACTCATCCAGAGCGACACAGCAAGGTCGCTCGCGTTTTCATCACTGGGAGACGCGAGAACAAGCTCGGAGCGACCTTCCAGAGCGACGTGCTGAAGTCGCTCCCGAAGCTTGGAGCGACGTCCCAGAGCGACAGGAAGAAGTCGCTCGCGAATTCACCACCCGGAGACGCGAGAACAAGCCCGGAGCGACCTCTCGCAGCGACACAGCGAGGTCGCTCCCGAAGCTTGGAGCGACTTGTCGGAGCGACAGTCTGAGGTCGCTCCGTGTTTTGTTTCTGCTCGAACTTGTGTTTTCTCAAGGGCATTTTGGTCATTTCATTATGCACGTTTTTATTTTCTAAACCTATGTTTTATTACTCTGTAAGCCACCAGGGGGAGGATCATTTTTTGTTCTTAGAAAAACCACCAAAAACCTTTGGAAAGTGATCTCTTTGAATCAATTGATCAGTTTTATTATTGAAATTCTGTGTTCTTATTTATATTTTGTGTTTCTCTGCATGATTAATCTGAAATCCACCATGGGTTTAAGAGGAATCATGGAGATTAGTGAGTAATCACCTTTTGAATTCATGGGTTAGGGAGATTAAGGGTGATTAGGTTAGAACTAGGATGTTTTAGTGTAGATCATTCATATTGCCTTGCTAGTAGAGTGAACATAAAGCATCTTCTGAGTTGGCCACTCAGTTGTTGATCCTTAGGCATTTCTCACCCGAAAGGTGTTCGATGAAATGCCCGAGATAACTCTCCTAGACTTTTAGCATACCTTGCCAAAGACATTTGTTGTTAAAGATGCTAAGATAGCTAATAGACTTGTTAGTAATGATTGCTTTCATATATTCAACCAAAGACATTTGATGCTTGAATTGTGTTAAGTAAATGAACATTCATCTAGACATAGAGTTTGTTTAGGATTGTGTCTAAGCTTAAGGTTAATAGATTGATTGATCGTTTGCCATCTTTAGTTCGAGGCTTGATCACCCGATGTCTAATCCCTATATCCATGAGTTCTCTTTTCCAATAGTTAAGAAAGTATCGTTTAGTTATTCCTATTAATTAGTCATAGTTAAAAACCCATCTAAATCATTGGTTGCACTTAGATTAAGTGATTACTTGCATTCTCGGTGCTTTAGTATCTCTCAGAACTGGTTCGACAATCATTTATACTACAGCATTTGTCTTAGGAGCCTTGAAAACTCCTAACATCAAATTGGCGCCGTTGCCAAATTCTGAGTCGATTTGAACATTGAGATTTAGTCAATTGCTTGAGACTAAGTCATTTTTATTTTCTTTTGTTACTAACTCTTCTTCACCTCCCTTTAATCTACAGGTGTATGAACTTGAGGAGCAAGGGTCCATCAAACCTAGTTCCAAGAGCAGCAGACATCAGAGCTTTAGAGAGAGAGTGTGCTAGAAAGAGAAGAGAAGAAGACCATCAGGCTCAATTGCAGAGACTGAACACTGACATGGGAGACGTTCATCAAGAAGATGCAGGCGTCAATGGCGCTAACAACAATGGTCCACCTAACCAACAGCGAGCAGCTCGCCCCATTGGCACTTACGACCGTCCCAACATTCATGGTCATAGATTGGGAATCCGAGCACCCGCCGTGGCAGCCAACAACTTTGAGATCAAGTCAGGACTCCTCAACGTGATCGAGAACAACAAGTATCATGGCTTGGCTCTCGAGGATCCATTTGATCACTTGGACAGGTTCGACAGCTACTGTGGGTTGTCAAAAACCAATGGTGTGTCCGAAGATGCTTTAAAGCTCAAGCTATTCCCTTTCTCTTTGGGGGATAAGGCACGTCAGTGGGAGAAGTCTCTACCCAGCGACTCCATTACCACTTGGGATGACTGCAAGAAAGCATTCTTGGAGAAGTTCTTCTCTACTTCAAGAACTGCTAAGCTGAGAAACGAGATCTCCAGCTTTCAACAGAAGGGCTTGGAAGGTTTCAGTGAAGCCTGGGAGAGATTCAAGGGCTATCAAGCTCAATGCCCACACCATGGTTTCTCTAAGGAGAGTTTGCTGAGCACATTCTACCGTGGTGCTTTACCTAAGTACAGAGCCAGACTGGATACAGCTAGTAATGGGTTCTTCTTGGGGCGAACTGAGGAGGATGCAGAGGAGCTGGTTGACAACATGGTTAAGAGTGATGCAGTCTACAGTGGAGACCACGACAGAAGCAGTAGAACTGAGGATAAGCAAACGAGGAAGGAGTTGAAGGCTCTACAGGATAAGATAGACATCCTCCTTGCTGATAAAGCTACCCAAGAGCAGCTGCACTTTGTCGGCAACCCAAGCCAAGAAACACCAGCTGTTGTCCATGAAGTTGAGGGTTTGGAAGGTCAGGAAGAGCTGTGTTTCATCAACAACAATGGTAGCTGGTACAAGAAAGAACCCAACTTTCAGTACAACAACTACCAACAGAAGTCCTATTCCAACAACCAGCAGAGTGGTTATCAGCCTCGGAACAATCAGCAAGGCAGTTATCAACCTCAGCAGAACCCTCCTCCTGGTTTCAACAACAAGGGCAACCATTCTTCCCAACAACAATCTAATCCCTCTACCTCCACTCCTCAGGTCAGCAGCACTGATGCTCTACTGAAACAAATCCTGGAGTCTCAAACAAGAAGTGAGAAGCATGTTGGCTATGAGTTGAAGAATCTTCACTCAAAGATTGATGGGAGCTACAATGAGCTCAACAACAAGTTCAGAGCTTTGGAGAACCAGTTTGCTGCCATGAACACTCAACAAAATCGCCAACAAGGTTCTCTACCTGGTAAATCTGAGCAAAACCCAAAGGAAACCATGAAAGCTATCACTCTTAGAAGTGGTAAGGAGTTACCTCAGAGAACTCTCACCAAGGATGCTGAGAAACAAAGTGAGGGGGTTGCCATCACCATAGATGATGAAGTGGTGATTGTTGATGAGAAGATCAATGACGAGATCTTGGAAAAGATAGTGGAAGCAAAAGGAAAGGGAAAGGTTGGAGAAGAGAAGAAAACAGTTAAAGATGGTGAAGTCGTCTCTCCTGCAAGTGAGAACTCTTTTGTTCCTCCTGCCTATGAACCCAAGCTCCCATTCCCAGGTCGATTTAAGAGGCAGCTACTAGAGAAGTACAAAGCTTTGTTTGACAAGCAAATGAGTGAAGTCCAAGTCACAATGCCCATTATAGATGCTTTCATGCTGATCCCTCAATACAGCAAGTTCCTCAAAGATGCTGTAGCTGCAAAGAAGAAAGAGATGGAGGGCATGGTGATTCTCACTCATGAGTGCAGTGCTATCATTCAGAGGCTGGTCATTCCAAAGAAGCTAGAAGATCCTGGATGCTTCACATTACCTTGCGCTCTAGGGCCTATGGTATTTGATAGATGTCTCTGCGATTTGGGAGCTAGTGTCAGCTTGATGCCCCTATCTGTTGCTAAGAAGCTGGGTTTCACTCAGTACAAGAAGTGTAGACTTTCTCTGGTATTGGCTGATCGTTCAGTGAAGTACCCTGTGGGTATCTTAGAGGACCTCCCAGTGATGGTTGGAAATTATGAGATCCCTACAGACTTTGTGGTGCTTGAAATGGGTGAAGAAGCTCAAGACCCTTTAATCCTTGGAAGACCTTTCTTAGCCACAGCAGGAGCTATAGTTAATGTGAAAGAAGGCAAGATTGATCTCCATCTGGGTAAAGGGCACGTTCTGCATTTCGACATCAAGGAAGTAATGAGGAGGCCAACAGTTCAGGGCCAAGTGTTCTACATCGAAGAGATGGATGCCCTTGCTGATGAACTCCTAGAAGAGTTGTCACTAGAGGACCCTCTACAGCATGCTTTAACTGTAGAGAAGGAGGCTGAGGTGATCGAGAACCTGGAGAGTACTGCCTATGGGATGATGCTGGATTCACACCAGGCGTTTGTCAGTAAGGACCAGTATGAGGAGCTTCCACAGATGGTTCACCAACAAGTCTCAGTCACTCAACGAGAGGACAACCAGCAGGATGACTGGAGTGAACTAAAGGCACCTAAAGTGGAGCTTAAACCTCTTCCCCATGGTGTAAGGTATGCATTCCTTGGTCCTAATGAAACTTACCCTGTCATTGTGAGTAGTGAACTTACTGAGAATGAGCTATCTGAACTTTTGAAAACACTTAAAAGATTTAGAAAGGCAATAGGTTACTCACTAGATGACATCAAGGGGATATCACCCTCTTTGTGCATGCATAGGATACATCTTGAGGATGAATCAATGACTTCTATCGAGCATCAAAGAAGGTTAAATCCTAACCTGAAGGATGTTGTAAAGAAAGAGATTCTTAAACTCCTAGATGCTGGTGTTATTTACCCTATCTCAGATTCTAAATGGGTATCACCTGTGCATGTTGTACCAAAGAAAGGTGGTATCACTGTGATCAAGAATGACAACGATGAACTGATACCAACAAGAACCATCACAGGTCATAGAATGTGCATTGATTACCGAAAACTAAACTCTGCATCTAGAAAGGATCATTTTCCACTACCATTTATTGATCAGATGCTAGAGAGACTTGCAAATCACCCATTCTACTGTTTCCTTGATGGGTACTCAGGATTTTTCCAAATCCCCATACATCCCAATGATCAAGAGAAAACGACATTCACATGTCCCTATGGCACCTTTGCATATCGAAGGATGCCATTTGGTCTATGTAATGCTCCAGCTACCTTTCAAAGGTGCATGATGTCAATTTTCTCTGATCTGATTGAGGATGTTGTGGAGGTATTCATGGATGATTTCTCTGTCTACGGATCTTCGTTCTCTGCTTGTTTGTCAAATTTGTGCAGGGTCCTACAGAGATGTGAGGACACCAACCTTGTGCTGAATTGGGAGAAGTGTCACTTCATGGTCAAAGAAGGGATTGTGCTAGGACACAAGATTTCAGAGAAGGGGATTGAGGTGGATAAAGCCAAGATCGATGTTATGGTTGGTCTGCCTCAACCAAAGACAGTGAAAGACATCCGGAGTTTTCTTGGTCATGCTGGATTCTACAGGAGGTTCATCAAGGACTTCTCCATGATCACTAGACCTTTGACCAGGCTGCTGTGCAAGGAAGCTACTTTCAGTTTTGATGTGGAATGTCTACAAGCTTTCAAGAAGCTGAAAGGTGAACTCGTTAGTGCCCCAATTGTCCAGCCACCTGATTGGGATCTCCCTTTTGAGATCATGTGTGACGCCAGTGACTATGCTGTGGGAGCTGTTCTGGGGCAGAAGAAAAATGGCAAAACTCATGTGATCTACTACGCCAGCCAAACCCTCAATGATGCTCAAATGAGGTATGCCACAACAGAGAAGGAGATGCTGGCAATTGTTTTTGCCTTCGAGAAGTTCAGAAGTTACTTGGTTGGGTCTAAAGTCATTGTCTACACAGATCATGCTGCCTTGAGACACCTTCTAGCCAAGAAAGATGCAAAACCCAGGCTTTTGCTCCAAGAGTTTGATATGGAGATCAAGGACAAACCTGGAGTTGAGAATGGAGTAGCTGATCATTTATCCAGGTTGAGGATAGAGTCTGGTGTCCCAATTGACGAAGGACTTCCTGAAGAGCAGATCATGGCTATCGAAGCAGTGATAGCAGTTTGTGAGACTGGTAGGAAGCTGGAAGAGGTCAAAGCAACAGAGGAGAAAAAACCTTGGTATGCTGATTTGGTTAACTACCTAGCCACAGGAAGAGAGCCTTTGAATCTTGTAGGCTATGCCAAGAAGAAGTTCTACAAGGATGTGAAAAGATATTACTGGGACGAGCCCTACCTCTACATTCTCTGCAAAGATCAGCTTTATAGGAGAGTGGTTGCAAATGAGGAGATTGATGGGATCCTTGCACAGTGTCATGGATCATCCTATGGAGGACACTTTGCCACCTTCAAGACAGTTGCAAAAGTATTACAAGCTGGATTCTGGTGGCCACACATGTTCAAGGATACACAAGCCTTTGTTTCGAAGTGTGATTCTTGCCAAAGAAGAGGGAACATCACCAAGAGGAATGAGATGCCTCAAAATCCAATCCTTGAAGTTGAAGTGTTTGATGTCTGGGGTATTGACTTCATGGGCCCCTTTCCATCATCCTTTGGCAACAAATATATCCTTGTGGCTGTTGATTATGTCTCCAAATGGGTGGAAGCCATAGCAAGCCCCACCAATGATGCTAGAGTTGTAATCAAGATGTTCAAGAGCATCATCTTCCCAAGGTTTGGAGTTCCAAGAGTTGTAATCAGTGATGGAGGTTCCCACTTCATTAACAAACTGCTTGAGGGACTTCTCAAAAGAACGGTGTGAAGCACAAGGTGGCAACTCCTTATCATCCCCAAACAAGTGGACAAGTTGAGATTTCTAACAGGGAGATCAAATCTATTCTGGAGAAGATTGTGGGGATTACAAGGAAGGATTGGTCCAATAAGCTTGACGATGCACTTTGGGCTTATAGGACAGCATACAAGACACCACTGGGCACTACACCTTTCAACCTAGTGTATGGGAAGGCTTGCCATCTGCCAGTGGAACTTGAGTACAAGGCACTATGGGCAATAAAGTTGCTGAACTTTGACATCAAGAGTGCTAAGGAGAAAAGGCTCTTCCAGCTACACGAGCTTGATGAGATAAGAATGGATGCTTTTGAGAACTCAAGAATCTACAAGGAAAAGACTAAAGCTTTCCATGACAAGAATATCCTGAAGAGAGAGTTTAAAGAAGGAGACCAAGTTCTTCTCTACAACTCTAGACTGAAGTTGTTTCCAGGAAAGCTTAAGTCAAGGTGGTCCGGTCCTTTCAAGATCAAGGAGGTTAGGCCATATGGAGCAATAGTCTTGTGGAGCACTGATGGAAGAGACTTCACAGTGAATGGACAAAGGGTTAAGCTCTACATGGCCAATGCACCAGAGGAAGATGGAGTTTCCACTCCACTGTCTGATCCTACCCCGGCCTAATCTAAAAGGAAGGCAAAGTCAAGCTCGGGACTTTAAACAAGCTCACTTGGGAGGAAGTCCCATGCGTATCCTTGTATATATTGCATTGGTGTTTTTCATTTCTCATCTTATTGCATAAAAAAAAAAAAGGAGAGAGAGAAGTTGTATGCAGGTACTTGATCGGTTCAGTTTTGAGAAGGAGTCGTGCGTGGGAGCGAGGTCTCACAGCGACACCTCGAGGTCGCTCCAGCTGGGAGCGAGGTTATGGGAGCGACACCTAGAAGTCGCTCGCGGTTTCGTCGTTGTCTCGAGAAAACAATCACCTCAGAGCGAGGTCTCGGAGCGAGGTCGAAGGGTCGCTCCAGCTGGGAGCGACATTATGGGAGCGACACCCTCACGTCGCTCGCGTTTTCGACGGAACGGGCACTCAAGAACTGACGCGGAGCGAGATTTCACAGCGACACCTCGAGGTCGCTCCAGCTCAGAGCGAGCTTTCTGGAGCGACACTCCGAGGTCGCTCGCGTTTTCATCAACTCGCGACGCGAGGAAACGCCTCGAGAGCGACCTCTCCCAGCGAGACCCTCACGTCGCTCCCGCACCGGTTCAGGTAAGTTTGCTAACTCTAAACCCCGGTTTAATTCAAGTAAACCGATCCTAACCACCCTAAACCGAACCAGACGACCCTAAACCTACCCCAACCCCAGCGATTTCATCTCTCTCACTCTCCCCTCCTCTCACAAACTCACAAACTCTCTCCAAACTCACCCCCACCAAAATTCCCAAAACTTCCTAAATTCTCACCCAAATCAACTAGTTCTTGTTTCTAAATCCAAGCTTTCGCCCCTGTAGTCTATTCCTCACCACCCTTTCACCATTTCCTTTCATCCAAAGCAAGGTATTGAGTTTTTAAATTCAAATTCGTAGGTCCATGAACCCTAGAATTTGAAAGTCGAAATTTGGTCATTTTCTTGCTAGATTGTGGTGAAATAGACTAGGGAAAGCTTATCTATCAAGTTGGGTTGTTGAATTAAGGGTGAAATTGAGTTTAATTTGCACTTTGGCCAAATTAGGGTTCATGGATTTGGGGGAATTTTGAATTTGACCTTAATTGGGTGTGTTTGCGGGTGTTTTAGATGCGTTAAGATGTCACATTGTTGCATTGTGCTGAACTTGAGTTTAAACTGAGAAATTCATTTGTTAAGTTCATTCTTGCAAAATGTTCGCTTGCAAAGTCTTCTTTTTCTTCACTTCCATCTACTTATCCCTTTCCAAGTTTGTAACTTTTCAGGTGAAAATGGTTAAGAAGACAAAGGGCAGGTTGGAAGCTGAGAGGCAAGAAGCCGAAAGTCAAGAGTTTGCACAAAGAGGAAAAGCTTTAACCAGCGAGCCAACTGGCTCAGGAACGCAGCGGACTGTGCGACAACAGACGTTGGCTGCAAGGAAATCGAAAGAACACGAGAAGAGGGCAGGGAAAAGTGTAGCGGTTCCCACCCATGAGGAAGGTGAAACTGAGAGTGATGATGAGCCAGCACCTACGAAGAAAGCCAAGATGTCAAAGGGCAAAGGGGTTGCTGTTGATCGAGATAGGGCGAAAACTCCATCTGTAGAGGAGCTGTACGATCATTTGAAGGATGGAGTCACCTGGGTTCCAACAAGGTTCGCCGACCTCAACCTACTGAAGGAGTTGGGTCTAGACTCTGATATTGAGGCAATGCTGGGGCATTTGAAGATGCCGAAACTCCTCACCATGGCTTATCCTTTCTACAAGGATGTCACTTGTCAGTTCCTCTCCTCTCTTGTGGTCACTTACCACGACACGGCGCATGTGAGGCAAGGATGGGGAAAAATCAGCTTCAAGGTCAATGGAAGAGAGTACAACATGAACTTCAAAGACATTGGGAGAGTGATGGGGTTCCAAGACCTAGAAGACCACTCCCTTCCCAAATGTGAAAACCTTCCCACAGAGCTTTGGAAGTTGATCACTGGAAACAGACACTCCACCGGGGCTGACAAGAACTCACACATCCGACACCCGTCTGTACGCTACCTCCACACATTGCTAGTCCATGCTTTCTACCCACGGAAGCAAGCTGGTAATGTTACTGAGGAAGACATGCGACTGCTCTGCCCTGCTATCCGTCCCTACACTCAACCCGGAGTGTTACCCCTTCCCAGCACTGATATCTATGCTACATTTGGGGTGGTCAGTTTCTTCGTGGGCCGTCTCGAACACTACAGAGACTGGGCGTGGTACACCACTGATTCGCGCCCAAAGATAGGGATAGGCGGAATGATCACACCACTGCTCCAATTTCTGAATGTTCCCTTGGGAAAGGACGCATCGGGGCCTAGGTTCATTGATGGCACCTACTTGAGGATTGCCACCTATTTCAGTGGGATGTACGGGAAAGACTACGTCTACCACTACTACTTGTACGGCAAGCCAGTCGAGGTGGTTCTTCCAAACCGGAACCTGACGAGTTTAGAGATACCTGGAGCTATCAGCTTCAACATTCCCCAGGAATACTTTCTTGGAGAACACGGGCCTCTCGATCCAATTCAAGCAGCTCCATCAAGGAGAAGGAGTGTCCCCGTGCAACCTGAACCACCTGTAGCAGACACCCCTGAGCATATTTATGGACCTCCGCGCTACTACTTCAAGCCCCATGACGGAGTCCTTCCTCCTGGAGCTCTCCGTGATGCTCATGACCACATTGGTCGCCTCCAGCGATGGAACAAAGCTCAGGACAGAACGATAGAAAAGCTCAAGGATAAGTGCAAGGCACTCAGCAAGACCGTGAAGAAGCAGGCAAAGACTTCAGCAAAGTTCATGAAGAAAGTAGCTGATGTTTTAACTAGGGGAGGAATAGCTGGATGTAGCTCAGCTGATTTCGCTTTCGCGAACACCTCAAACCCCCAACCTCCACCCCCGCCTGATGCTCTTGGTTTCCCCCTCACTGCTGCGCAGCTTCAGCGTAAGTGGAGAAACCCACCCACTCAACCTTCCACTTCCGGCAACAAATCCCCATCCCTTGCTTCTTCAGATAGTGAGGACGAGATTGACGAGGTTGAGAGCCAGCCATGGTATGGAGGCTCCGGTACAGCATCCGGTGGGTACTACACCACCTTCCCTCCTGACGACGACGATGCTGGGGCATCTGCCCCTACCTACTATCCATAGGAGGTACTTCTCTCACTCCCTTGTATATATCATTTCATTCCTGCATATTAGTTTTCTTCTCGGTATCTCCTTCTTTCTTTGACAACACAGAGACTGTGTAACTCAAGTTTGGGGGAGGTACCAAGCATTTGATCATGTTTGCTTTGATTGTGTTTCATTTGAGTCATGCATTGCACGCCTATTTGCATAAAAAAAAAAAAAGGATTTTTCATTTAGTTTGCATCATTTGCACCATTAGGAGAGTCTAGAGCATATAGGTTGCATTCACTTGCATAGGGAGCAATGATTTTAAATGCCTTGTAAAGAACACTACGTTGCACCATTGAGTAGCCATGCACCTCTCGAAAAGACTTGTATGTTTCGAGCCTTGAAAACTCTTCTTGAAACTTGTTGATTGCTGAAACTCAGTCTTTGAAGCCAACTACAACCTTATTTGAACTGAATGAACTTAATACTTCTTGCTTAGGGTCCTTTGTGTACTGAGTCATGGCTATACACACTTGAGTTGTCACATCTTTTATGCCAATCTTTTTGACAAACTCTAGTGGTAGACCACTCCCAAAACCTTTCCTTCCTTTTAAGCTTTCATTGTTTGATGAGTGAGGCCTTCTTCGGAAAGTCTTACATGCGCATAATGTTGAGAGTATCGGGAACGACAATGCTTGATCTTCATTTTTGCTAGATTGGACACTCTATTGTCTAGCTATAGGTGGGAGGGCGAGTGTTGTGATCATGATTTGGGAGAAATGAAAAGTAAAAATGGATAGACTCTTTGTGCTTAAGTGAATTGATTTTCTGGGATAAGTAGAGAACCTCTAGCTCTAGTTTTGAAAAGTCTTGGCCCCCAACCTAAAAAAAATAAAAAAAAAAAAGAAAGAAAAGAAATCGAAAAAAAAAAAAAGAGAAAAGAAAGAAAAGGGGGCTAGCAAAGTTGTTAAGAGCTAAGAAATGTTTTGAGGTTGTAGAAAAATCCCTTGTAGATTTCAAAAAGGAAGAGTTAAAGTTCTTAAGATCCTTTGGTGAGAGATGTGAGTTGGGTTTGACATTTGGGAATGATTGTGTAATTGTATGTTTGGGAAAAGGGTAGAACAATGGAGATTGAGCATTGTATGCATGAGTTGGTCCCTTTCTTAGATATATTATGTGCAATGTCAAGGCTACTTGTTTTGAGAGTAAACCACCTTAAAGATCATATGTTTTGAACCTCTTGAATCACTTGAATAAAAGCCTTCCCTTACCCAACCAAATGACTTGGACCAATCGACCATTTGCAAGAATTCACCTGATGTTTTGTGCTTAATGAATGTGATAGTTGGTTGATTTGAATGTGTGGATGCTTGATGATGAGTGTAGAGACAAAAGGATTTGAATAGGCCTAGAGAAGCTAGAGTGTAATAAGAGAGTGTGCTAATTATATTTGCTAGTTGTGTTTCTTTTGGCTATGAGCTCCCACCTTCAAACCTCTCTCCTTGCAAGTTCTAGAAAGTTCACTTGAGGACAAGTAAAAGAACAAGTTTGGGGGAGTTGATATCTTGCATATTTACATTGTTTTATCCATTTATTCATGTGCATTTTCATCATATAGTTTAGGATTTAGCCATGTCTAGGTTGCATTTTGCATACATATGTCTCTATCAGGTAGTTGAGCACCACATGGAGTTTCTGGAGACATTTGAGTGCATTTGGAGCTCAAAAGGAGGTGATTAGAGTGAGCTTTGGACGAGCACTGCTGGAGCGACCTCTCGGAGCGACGGCATGAGGTCGCTGTGCACCACATCCCGGAGCGACTCATCCAGAGCGACACAGCAAGGTCGCTCGCGTTTTCATCACTGGGAGACGCGAGAACAAGCTCGGAGCGACCTTCCAGAGCGACGTGCTGAAGTCGCTCCCGAAGCTTGGAGCGACGTCCCAGAGCGACAGGAAGAAGTCGCTCGCGAATTCACCACCCGGAGACGCGAGAACAAGCCCGGAGCGACCTCTCGCAGCGACACAGCGAGGTCGCTCCCGAAGCTTGGAGCGACTTGTCGGAGCGACAGTCTGAGGTCGCTCCGTGTTTTGTTTCTGCTCGAACTTGTGTTTTCTCAAGGGCATTTTGGTCATTTCATTATGCACGTTTTTATTTTCTAAACCTATGTTTTATTACTCTGTAAGCCACCAGGGGGAGGATCATTTTTTGTTCTTAGAAAAACCACCAAAAACCTTTGGAAAGTGATCTCTTTGAATCAATTGATCAGTTTTATTATTGAAATTCTGTGTTCTTATTTATATTTTGTGTTTCTCTGCATGATTAATCTGAAATCCACCATGGGTTTAAGAGGAATCATGGAGATTAGTGAGTAATCACCTTTTGAATTCATGGGTTAGGGAGATTAAGGGTGATTAGGTTAGAACTAGGATGTTTTAGTGTAGATCATTCATATTGCCTTGCTAGTAGAGTGAACATAAAGCATCTTCTGAGTTGGCCACTCAGTTGTTGATCCTTAGGCATTTCTCACCCGAAAGGTGTTCGATGAAATGCCCGAGATAACTCTCCTAGACTTTTAGCATACCTTGCCAAAGACATTTGTTGTTAAAGATGCTAAGATAGCTAATAGACTTGTTAGTAATGATTGCTTTCATATATTCAACCAAAGACATTTGATGCTTGAATTGTGTTAAGTAAATGAACATTCATCTAGACATAGAGTTTGTTTAGGATTGTGTCTAAGCTTAAGGTTAATAGATTGATTGATCGTTTGCCATCTTTAGTTCGAGGCTTGATCACCCGATGTCTAATCCCTATATCCATGAGTTCTCTTTTCCAATAGTTAAGAAAGTATCGTTTAGTTATTCCTATTAATTAGTCATAGTTAAAAACCCATCTAAATCATTGGTTGCACTTAGATTAAGTGATTACTTGCATTCTCGGTGCTTTAGTATCTCTCAGAACTGGTTCGACAATCATTTATACTACAGCATTTGTCTTAGGAGCCTTGAAAACTCCTAACATCAACTCGTAATTATATATAAAGATTGGTAAATATTTTTTTATTGTTACCTCGAAAATATCGTAATATTTCGAAGTATGATTCTTAGCATCGTTATTTATAGATGGTTAAATAGTTAGGGTATTGTAGAGAGTATATTCTTTGAAATCTATAATTAATAGACATTAAATAGTACGATATTATGTATTAGTTGTTATGGAAAATATAGTAGATTTGTTGAGTAGTTAACGGCAATTAGTGAAATCTAGCACATATGTTTGATATATATCGTTAGAATATTAGAAGTTGCAAGCCTCAAGCAAGAAATCTAGAAAAATCGTATCTATTGAGATATTTTGCTCCTATATACTTGATTTTCAAGTTAAAAGATATTACAACTAATTTGATTTTATGATTATACTTGCTTTTCGAGAAAAATATATTTTTGACTTTGATCACAAATTTTGTAGCTGTTTCAAAACTACCGATTGGTATAGGTTTATTTAGAAGAAAAAAATGAATTTTATCACAAAACTTATAAATGGTTTTAAATCTAGTATGGGTAAGGATTAAGATATGTATAATGTTGGTTTAACTGGTTAACCGACAGTATAGTCACATCAAAACCAAAAGAAAAAAAAAATTTGAATCAAACCTACGATTGATATGGATTTATAATGAAGAAAATATTAATTTTGAATTAGATCACACAACTTGTAAGTGGTTTGAAAATTAGAATGGGTAAGAATTAAGATATGTTTAATGTTGGTATAATTGGTTAACCGGTAGTATAGACACACCAAAGCCAAAATATGAAAATAATTCTAATCAAACCATATTGCAAACATCACGTACTTAACCAAAATATAAAAGATAATTTAATTTAAAGATAAATTATGGTGGTTTTGTAAACCGTAATTAAAAGGGTACGGTTTTAGTATTGCGTGGATTAGTTAGCCATATAGTAAACCAGTTTTATATACTAAATCTAAAAATAATTAATATATTTAAATAGAAAAATCTATTTCGGATATCTAAAATATTTTGGATCGTGTTTAATTTCGATTTATAAATACCTCAAATCTAAACCAGTTTGGATGTTTAATAAAAAAAATCGGGTTCAATATTACTTTTTTTTTATCGGATTCTGTTTGTTTCTTTGGATTTGGGTTTTTGTGTCAAATATAAAAACTAATACCATAAGCTTGAATGCTTTAAAAAGAAAAGGAAAAGAAAATGAGGATTTTATGGTAACAACATAATAATTTAGTTGCCGTAGGTTTGATTTATTAAAAGTAAATAAGCATAGATTGATTATGTGAATTTGAGGATAACTGATTTGTGAATTTAAAATAAAATAGAACACGTTTATGGATATGTTTTAATAGGTAAGATTTACTTGATTTAGTTATGCTCATCATTTACTGTTAAAATATATATTTAAGATACATTATGAGGATTTTATGGCTGATTTATAAACAAATATAAAATGTTTATGGCATATAAATCGTTTTGTTTAGGTATATTCTTATACTGTAACAGATTTTTGTTTTTCAAAATTGGTGGCTTAGGTTGTATATATATATATATATATATTTTTAGAATCGGTTGTATAGTCAACATTATTATGAACCGGTTAGGTACGATTGGGTTTTTTTTAAATGAACTAATATGAATTTATGATCAATATGAATCATGTATTAGGAAATCCAACACTTCAATGTTATGATAGACTAATTTAAAAAAAAAAAACAAAATTTCATATTACATTGATTTGAGGTACTTGAGTAACTGGACTGGAAAGTATTGAAAAACAAAATTGAATCCTCATTCGTTTGTGATGAACGATAGATCCAAATTAGAGATCACAACTTCTTATTTGTTAGAAGTCATGACACCATAAGGAGTTCATTTTAAGATAACAGAGATTTTTAAAAAATTAAAGTGATTCATTTTAATAATGGTTCTGTATATATTTATTAGGTGATTTAATATTTCTGTTATAATATTTTCTTAAGGTGATGAACTATGGTCATTAGAGAGCACGACAAGTTCATATGTGCTACATAGTTTTGACATAGTTAGGAGTTCACTCATGATTTGATGACATATTTTAATTTATTTTATGTGATACTTGTATCATTTCATAAATTGAGCTGATATATATGATAGAGTTGTTATGATATTCGATTGATATTATATTAAATGATCCATTAATGATTAAAAAATGTTATTAAGAAATAAATGAAACATCTAAAGGGTCCATTTTTTAAAATATCACACATGAATCAAGGTTGTGACTTCTGTTTTAATATCTAACAATACTAAAAGCACAATATACTTAATGGTAAGGGTGTCCACATCAGCCAAATATTCAGCACCAATCAAATTGACACATCAGAAAAACAATTGATTTTTACAACTTTATTGAATTAAATTTTTCTTATCCCACGAATCTCTTCGGTTCCTACCTGCAATTTTACAACGGTTTCTTCCTCATTTAGTTGCATTAATAAATTCAATGCTATGACCTTACGACTCCATTTTTCAACTCATTCCCTATTTGATATAAATATAGAGTGATGGCGGTGAAGTTCAATCCCTAATCATATTTGTTGGGTATCACCTATTTAGATTTTAAATATTTTTGTTTTCTTTTGATCTTTTGAAGAAATTTGTAGTTTTTGACACGAAATTCCACTGTCTTTTTCACTCAGGTACTAGCTCCGTACGAAGTTGGTGGGTTCAACGAAAGCTTCACCCTTTCTGAATAAATGGCGACTCCTTTAGGCTCACTGCAGGAAATTGGTTTGAAGGGCGTATGAATCAGAAACCGTGAAATAATAAATGGGCTATCAATCAAAATCTTTACATCACCTTGGTGAGACTTTTTCTTTTATTTGCTTCAAGGATTTAAAATTGTGAAAGCATGTTTCGTGAAGCGGTGGACTCTCCTTTACATGATGTCTATTCCATTTGCTCATAACTCTACATCTATTGTATTCTTGGAAACAACGAAGGTCAAAATATTGGTGAATGTGGAAGTTTGATAAAAGAAAAATTAGTTACATCGTATAGTTTGTGATCTTCTTTTTGATCTGACATTTGTTGGTCAAACTCTTTCATGGAAGCTCTTATGTCTTTGGGGAAGATAATGGCACTGGAGGAGTCTTTCGCTGGATGTTTAGCGGAAAGATCCGTGAAAAGTCGTATCTTCAACATTCTTTGCAATCAATTATGTATTTTTAAATCCTTAGCAGATTTGACATGCTTGTGTTTTGGGTTACTCTTACCTTTTTTGAGAGCCATTGATAAGCTTCTTACTCTGTTTTGTATCTGCTTGGGTTCAGAGCATAGTTGGATTTAATATTTATCTGGCAGTGACGGTGTGTTCTTGGCTGCGATAAATTTCTGGTTGTTTCTGTTGTACACTGAATTTTACACCTGTGACTGTGAGTGTTTTGATCTTGACAGGAAAATTGAGAAAGTGTAGAAATTCAGTTTGTGGATTACATCCGGTTAGTGTTTCCTTCTCTTCAGTTTATCAGTTGACGTGATCTACATCTAAGTCATGTATCAAATTCATGTTTTCCTGTTCTCATGTATTGAGTGTTGAGGTTAGGATGATGAGCTACACCAACCAAATCAGAAGGAGAGCTGAGGAGGCAGGTCATCTGTTCTGAAACAATTTAGCATCACTTTAGGATTGTAGAATAGTCACTGCTTTGTTTTTAGTATCTCAAAACTGACCTAAATTCTATGATTTTTCTTTTAAAGTTATTCTATGACATATATATCTATCATATTTTTTTTAACTGTTTACTAAGCTCTCAAAAGTTTCCTACCACAAAATTTAAAATTGCCCCTTAATTTACAAAATCTTAACTTCCTTTGAATTCTATGTATGTTTAATGTTCGACGGATATTTTTTTTGCAGTTGAGGGCTCTCTACTGCAGCTTAACAAGACAAAGGAAGAGGTCATCCTACTCAAATTCTTCCTCCACCTTTGCCCCAAATGTTTTGAAGGTCTGTAGAACTCTTCCGAGCCCCTGACACTTTGATTCTTGTGCCTTTGTTTTATTGATGTGTTTTGTAAGAATGTTATCAGGATTCGTGATGGTTTGACACAGTTATATGCGAACGACACTGCTCTTACTGATAAACAAGAACTCGAATTTTCTTTAATAGTATAGTTCCCGAACCAAATTAAGTTTGAAATATTGTAAATAATAGATACAAGTCTGTTTCGAAAAGTCAGAAATAATTTGTCGTAGTTATTGTGTAATGTTTTTTCTACTAATTCACGAACCTTGGAAAAGCATTTTAAGGATGACGGTTGCACGTACAATCAAATAATTCACTATGCATAGTAAACACTATAAGTTAAGATTATTGAAAAAGTAAAGGAAATGTTACTCACATCACAGAAAATAACAATCTGCAAATGGTTCCAGATGTAGCAAATCATAGAGGATTCCGAAAATATAAAGGAGTTAGAGCACAATGTCTAAGACACACGTTGCTTCTAACATCGTTGCTTCTTTTTTTCCTTAAGACAAATCGCTTTCTAAAAATGCAGTTTGTGATACATACTTAATAGCAAAGTGTCATCTAGAAAAGAGACAATGCTACTTCAAATACACTGCTTCTAAGTGAACTAATTTTTTGAACAAGTTTCAGGAAATTTGAAAAACTACTCCAAATACAAGACACATTTATAAAAAAATACGAGAATTTATTGACTCTATAAGTAGCAAACAGACAATGTGATTTGCAACAGGATCCCAAGAGAATGCTTTTTTTCCAACAGAGAGAAAAAATATTTTACTTATCTCTGACTCAAATTTGATAAATCCACATATATTATTAAAAATCAGAAAATATGAAATCAGAAGTTAAAAAAATACTAAACGATCCTACATGATAACTAAATAGACATCAACATTATAAGAATATACTAAAATATAAATCGAACCTAGAGATAGCTTTCTCTCATTCATTATGCTTTTTTTTTTGGAAAAACATTCATTATGTTTGTTGCACTATTCTTCTTTTATAGCCAAATATAATACACTTAAAAAAATATGTCTACATGTAGTAACATTACACTCTCAATATTAATAAACTAACTAGATTTTGACCCGCACTTGGAAAGCGCGGGGTTGTTGGATTATATTATAATACAAAGTTTTATTATATCAAAAAACATAATTTTTAATAGCTATATAATCTACAAATTAGTTTATTTGAGATTTTATATGTAAGTTTCTTTTCGACATGAGAATTACATCCGGATCAAAAAAAACAAACCGAACCAACCCAAAATTATAGGTTTAGTTCAGGTCCAGAGAAGATAACCTATTGGGTTTTTTTTGATCCGCAGGTCTTTGTTTGAGTCCGGATCTTACCCTAGACCTGATCATAAATATGTGTTTATTAGGTATATTTGGATATTCCGAATATTTTCCGGTATTATGGATATTATTTTTAAGTTTTTGGTTTACGATTAAAGTTTTGATTTCAGGTAAATTTCTCAAATTAAAAAAAAAATTGGGTATTTGGATAAAATTTTGGATATTTTTCAGTTCATCGTGTCAGATTTTGAATAAGATTTTAAATTTTTAGGTATTTGAATTTTTTTGGTATTTGTTTGGAGTTTCAAATACTTTTCGTGTTTCAGATTTTTCATATATTTCAAATTCTTTTAGGATCTTAAATACCCGAACAGATGTGGACTCATTACGTCCATATCAGGTCCAACAACCTTTTGATACAGATTTATTTTTAACGTTATTGTACAAAAACATGGTTGATGAAATATTTTTCTGAGTAAAGGTATCATAAGAAATAATATTAAGATCTGTTAAAAATATTTAAAATATTGTATGTTTAGAATGATTAATGTATTATCAGAAAAATAATAAATAGTTATACATAACTCCAACAACTTTTTTATATTAGATTTTTTAAAACTCTTTCCTTTTTAATAGTATTGATTCGTTTTAAGTGAAAAGTATATAAAAGTATAATATCTAAAGAAATAATTTTCAAAATCTTGAATAATCAATACTGATATCGTGAAGTCAAGTTAGCTTTAATAGAACCAATGAATTTCTTCATTTTTGTGAAGGTAACATGAATATTCAGAAAAATCATTTTTAAATATGAAAATATTATCAAACTATAGATGGTTGAAAGTTTAGCATATGATATGAGATTTTAGTGGGAAAGTTTAAATATGATATGATTACTTTATTATAAACGAAAGAGGAAGTTAGAATGTACACATATGTCTTGTAATTTATCTTGATTTAAATCATATATTATATGATAAAAGTGATAATATAAAACATTAGTTTCAATGCTTTTACGATTAAAAATTAAAATGATAAATATAGTAATAGTAATGATTAGGATTTAGGAGTAAGATTTAAATAAATAAAAGAATTGACTAAATTATTGTTAGAGAAATATATGGTAACATATTGTTAGTATAAATATAAGGTAAGACCAAAAAATAATGAGTTAAATGAAATGGTCCAAACAACTTTTATAGGTAGATTTTTTTAGACTCCTTCCTTTTTAATAGTATTGATTAACATTTACATGCAAAAACACTAATGAATATAATAAATTATTAAGTTAATGTTACAGAAAATAGAAACAAAAAGGAACATTAAATAAATAAATAAACAAAAAAAAATATATAATATATTTGCAACAAATTAAAATATATAAGTTAGGTGTAGCGCATTAAAATATATAAGTTAGGTGTAGCGCATAAAAATATCTACTATTTCATATAATAATTTTCAGATAAACAACATAAAACGTTAACTACCTGAATGAAAACATTATCTTACATTCGTTCAAAGCTTTAAAGAATCATATTTATAAATTTAAAACTAAAATTCAGTAAAGTATTTAACTAAAAATTATCTCAAAAAGAATTTTGATTTCTTCTCTAAATGTAGTATAAATTTCTATCAAAATAAATTAACATTTATGTCCAAAATTCTGTCAAAACTTAGAAACTTTGTATATACTAAAGAAAATAATTAATGAAACTTTGTAGCTTGCGGGGGTGTACTATTGAAACAGATTATCATATACTATTACACTAAAAAGATTAAAATATGTTTGTCGCTTTTGATTACGCTCAGTAAAACGCATTACAAATAACTTTTTTAAAACTATTACCTCCAGTCTATATATGATTATATTTTTACATCATTATTATAATATTATACCAAAAAGTTTGTGTAAGGATTAGTTTAAGTTAAAGCATCACCAATCAATGCATTTTCAGAACGTTATGCAAATTTTAGGAAATTTCTAATTTTGATTTCTGCTATTCCAAATCCATCTTGAGTTGTTTAAAATAATAATGGAAGTATGTTTCTACTCTAACATACAAACAATATTACGAGGTTATATATTTCGACACAATACGAATGACTAATATATCTGCATATGTGAAATGCATTTATCTATCCAGAGTACTTTCATATAGTATTAAATATGGCATTGTTTACATATTGAAATCTCCTACACATATCACATTTCATACAATAAATATTTATTTTCAAAATAATAAATACCAAACAAATTTTAGTATTGAAAGTAAACTTTAGTTTCTAAAGTTTAATGATTTATTCAATCATTTTTATTGGTCATCAAACTTTAAAAATATTTAAGTTTTCAAAAATGATTACATATTTAAGAATATATATATATATATATATATATGTGTGTGTATGTATATGAAATGAAGGTTATTTACCTATCCTTCAAATAATAGTTTAAAATTAAAATCAGATGATGTATAAACAGATATATGATACATAAAAATAATAGAAAATATTAAAACATGATTCCTACAATATTAATTTAAATTTAAACTATGTTTACATCTAAAATATATATTAAAATATAAATTAATGATATTTTAAACAAAAGTTTATAAATCTTTCAAAACATTCATTCTACTTTGTTAAAATTATATCAAAATAAATAAATGTTAATTAAATCTTGATGTTTAAGTTTACAATTAAAAAATTAATAAATTTTATAGACAACCAAACCGCGCGTAGCGCGGTAAAATCTCTAGTATAAGATAATAACAACTAATACCTTGTATTTATCCATATACATATTCCCCTTAGACTTAGGATTCAGTCTCTTGTATAAGTACATCAATAACAATAACACTTTCCTATTTCATGGTATGAGAGCAGCAACAATTCTTGACCTAACAGATTTCGTTTTCCTGCTCACATAACCGCTTCCACTTACATATTTTTCTACTACAAACCCTTGTTCATCAACGAGCCCTAGTTTCGACAAATAGTATACAGTTTCTTCTTTAGATATGTTTCTTTCTCAATATGTTAGGGTTATTGTTCTAGGGTTCTTCTTTTAGTGAATCATCGACCCTGTTTATACTTTCAAATTATGATCTTTGCTTGCTTGAAGTTTGCAGACTCCAATCTAATCGCCATGGCTAAGAGTTCCTTCAAGCTTTCTTGTCCTCTCGGTTAGTCTCTCATATCTTCTTTTCTTCTTTTAGCTGCATATTCGTAGCTGACTCCCTCTTTTAATTAGAGAAAAAAAGTTTTTTAGTTTTTGATTCTGATCATAAGTCTTGGCAAAACTTGTTTCGTGTTTTTGATTCTAATATTGCTTCTTATCAACCGCAAAAGCTGCGCTTACGGGTGGTAACGGTTGTGGATGTTTTGCAACACTCACTCAAACCGTCCAAACTGTTTCAAACCGTTCCAAACTGTTTCAAACAGCTCTAAACCTATGAAATTTAAAAGTTAAATTTGGCAAAACTTGTTTCGTGTTTTCGATTCTAATATTGCTTCTTATCAACCGCAAAAGCTGCGCTTACGGGTGATAACGGTTGTGGATGTTTTGCAACACTCACTCAAACCGTCCAAACTGTTTCAAACCGTTCCAAACTGTTTCAAACAGCTCTAAACCTATGAAAGTTAAAAGTTGGTTGTAGCTATTGTTTGCTTGAGGAGGGCAAATTTTTTAAAAAAATTAATAGTATAATTTGATTAATATAATTTGATATTTATTATAATAATATAATATTATTTTTAATAAATATATAAATATTATTAATTTATTATTAAATCACTTCTACATTTGGTAGTTAACCAGTCATAATTATCTCACAAACGCACACAAATCTCTTAATAACATTTAAAATTGCAATGTCCGTATCCATAAACGCCCGCAACCCACCCGCAACCGCTGCAGTTACACCAGTCAGTCAGGCCCTAAAGCAAGACTAAATAGTCTCTTAACCCTTTTAGATTACATAATCTTTACCAAATGGTAGCTTTGTTCTTATGTTTGTTTGATGCTTTGCTTTGTGACTATAATCCTTTTTTTGTTTGTTGCACAGAAGCAAGGATGGGTGAAGCTACTCGAATGAGAGAGAAGTACCCTGACCGAATCCCTGTACGCATTATATTTTTTCTTTTATCTAAATTTAGTTTATCATTAATGTGTTTTAATTTAGAAACTGAAACTTGTAGGTGATTATGGAAAAGGGTGGACAAAGTGATCTTCCGGACATTGACAAGAATATATAATAATAAAACAGACTTTTCTCTCACCTTAGCCCTCCACGTCCTTTTTTAGAGGTGGGCGTTTTACGCCACGTGGCATCTAAACCTTCGACTCCTAAAATTTTCGTCTCTCGGTGAATGGGTTTTTATTTTAATTTGGTCTTTATAAGTATCAGATGCATGGGCCCGTGTTTGACTAAGTTTTTATGATCCTCGACTGAGACGCCCTAATCCTTTCGCTTCCCTTCCATCCGATGAAAACTCTGGGTAACAGATTCGTTTTTTAAGTCCACCATTAAAATGAGCATTTAACACCATCATACCTCTCCTCCCACTCCGCCTCATTTATTTATTCTAATTGGCGACGAAGGTAAGCGATGCATGTCTGAGTTTGGTACGACTTCAGACTATAAATGTCTCCGTTAGATGCCATGAACAGCTCCACCGCTAAGATTTCTCAAAGATTATACTCTGCCAAGCATCACCGCCCACTATGTCGACTTCCTACGTTCTTCTCGCAAATCTGAAAGCAGGCCGTTGCTCAAACACCTCCGAGGTCAGTTCTTGACGTTCTATAGAAGAAGAAATTTCGTGATGACTTGAAGAGCGTGAGAGGAGAAACTTTTCTTCCAAAGAAAAATCTCACTGTGATGAGTGAGACGATAAATTTCAAGCCTTTTTCAATATGATTTTGTAAAGATTCTTCCTTCGTTTCACTAATGTGTTTTTTTTTGTCATTAGTTGAAAGCTACTACAGGAGAGGGAATCAGCTATTACTCGAAGGTTAGAGAAATTAAAATTTTTCTTTGATTATATGTCACAGGATACATGTAGTTTGATTATATGTTTTCTAAATTCTAACTTTGATATCCTGCTTTTAGGCTCTAAAAGGGACTCTGAAGATGATTCTGATGATGATAGGTACCTATTTTCCATTCTTTCCTTCCTATTGCAGTTCATCTTTTGTGCTTTAAACTTCTAAAGATTCTTTGCTTGAGATTTAATGCTTTTCCTCAGAGCCCTGGTTTGGGAATATGCAATTGCTTCAGTGTTCTCCTTTTTGAGAGTTTTTGATGACTTATATCAACTGAGACTCGCAATTTCCTTTGAGTTATCTTACGATCTGGTTGTCTTTCTTAGATATAAAGAAAGTGACGATGATGAGGATGAGACTGGATCTCTTATGGCTGAACTAGACCAGATAAATAAATAAAGAGGCTCAGGAAGGTATGTGTTCTTGTCTGTGAGATGATTTCAGATTACAATTATAACAAAATGACTACGTTCGTATTTTCTAAACACATTGACATATGAAAGTTGTATCTTAATATTTATTATTTACATTTTTTCCAGGAAAAGCAGCAGCAAATGAAGAGCTAAACGCCAAAGAAGAGGAACTTCCCAAAAGAAACCCACTGCTTGACAACACTCCAACTCTGTTTAGTGTCAAAAGAAGGCTAGCATCTTTTGAAGTCTTGTTTCTTCATGAGTCTCTGAATTATATGAATTTTTGGAGGCACATATTAATCTTTTAAGTTTCCTCTTTTTTCAGGTGTGATGATGATGTGGTATCGAGAATTTGGGACGTGGGGAAAATGAAATTAAGCACCTGAGCGCTTCATCAGTAATACAATCAAGAATTACTTCCACAAAAAGTTCCACTTTTGCATTAACGAATGACTCAATGTGTTAAAAATTAATTGAATCAAACTGTTCTCTGTTTTTGAGTGCAGGAGGTCCTTGAGATACAAGGCAAACGAGGAAAGTAGGCTTTTTTAATTATATGGTCTACCACCAGAAGCAATCAATCTGATTGGACCGTAAGAATCTTCAACCACAGAAGGTAATGGTTTTTTTCAAATACATATACTAACCAGCTATAGCTTTACATCAATAAATTCAGGACAGTGATCGAAATGTTGTCCCAGTTCATACACATGCATTTGGTTTCTTTAATCGGGCATTGCAGTGACTCAGTGAGAACAATAAGAGGACCATTGTGCATGACTTGGATCACCCAAGGTTGAGCTGGAGACAGAAGCTTGAGATATGTCTTGGTGCAGCTAGAGGCCTGCACTATATCCATACAGATTCCACAAGAGGTATCATCCACCGCGATATGAAGTATGATAACATTCTCTTCGATGAGAATTTCATGGACAAAGTTTCAGAATTTGGATTGTTTAAGACGTCCAGATCTTGACCAGACACGTGTGAGTACGACGGTATAGGAAGATTCATTTTCTTGATCCAGACCAGTACAAGATAACAATTGACTGGGAAGTCTGATGTTTACTCTTTTGGGTAATGCTTGAAGTACTTGAGGGAGACCAGATCCATCTATTCCAAAAGAAGAGTCTTTAAGTTACTGTAGTATTGTTAGTTCATGAGGGAGGAAAGCCCGCATTTCTTTTTTATACCCATTGCATACAGATTATTGTTATACTTTCTAGATATTTATTTTCAAATAGTCTCTTTTGTGTGTTTGTGTAAAAGCTTAAAGCAACTAGGTCTAGGTATATAAACGAGAATCGAAAACCAAACCGGAATTGAATCAAAAAATCAAATCAGAAAATTTAAATTTCATTTCATATGCTAAAAATATTAATTACATTTAGTTTATAAATTACCAAATATTCTAAAAATATTACATATAAATCGAACTACTCGAAAAAATCAAATATTTTTTATCCAAAGTAACTAAAATATCTGAATAACCCAAAAGAATGTAGAATCTTTTTTAATTATCTGATATTTTATCTAAAAAATACAAAGATCTCCAATTTCCCGATTTATCTAGAATTATCCGAAAAAACAAACAAACCAGAATCAAAGTGGACCCAAAATCTATTATTCAGTTTCTACTATTGTTATCCCAAACTGGAACAAAAACCAAAATAGTGAAAGTGAAATTCATAAATAACTGAACGGTAACCTATATCTTTAGAACCGGAAAACCAACAAAAACCATAATTGAACCGAAAACCAAATGGTATAGAGGCAACCAAAGTGTTTCATGTTGTGTTTAGACAATGAACAATGAAACTGACTATTTATGAATTTCAGTTTGTCTGTTAATGTTTTTGTTCCGGTTGGACAACAATAGTAGAAACTGACTAATAAATATTGGGTCCACTTTGGTTCTGGTTTGGTTTGTTTTAAAACATTATTTTGTTGTTAAATAATATAGATTAATTGTTATTTGTGAAATTAATGAAACTATTTATATATTACATTAAAATATAACATTTTATAATTTTATTACATTACATTATATTTTCAATTGATTTAGCTTGGAAGTGGATTAATTTATAATCGGGAGACGATAATTAATTGTAATAGTATTATATTTATACTCTTAGAATTTTTTTTAAAAAATGTTATTCTTACTTTAGATTTTCTTCAACTATATCAAAGTGAAATAGAAATATAAATCATTACATTTTATTAATTTTTTAATTTCATAATTTTGTAATCTATAACCAAAAAATGGCAGAGGTCTTTTCAACTCAAACAAAAAAATATTAATAAACACAATTTGATTTTTTTAAAATATTATATTTATTATTTTATTTTAAAGTAAATTTTGAAATTTTTATAAAATTAATATATATTTTCATATACAATAGTTTTAACGTAAACTACCCCGCCCGTAGGGCGGGCCAACCACTAGTAACTAAATAAACTGAGCTCTTTAATCTCTGTAATATAATTATCATGAAAATTGTACTTAATCTAACACAGATTTTTTCTATCACTTTTCTTTTAGGTATCTTGTCCCTTCAGACCTAACCGTTGGCCAGTTTAAATACGTTGTCCGCAAAAGAATCAAGCTTGGAGCTGAGATAGCAGTCTTTGTCAATAATACATCAATGCCTCCAACTGGTAAGGGCCTTAAACTCTCAACACCATATAATATAAGATTCATTTTCACCAAACTTGGTCTCACTGGTCTCTTTTTGCTTTATTAACAGCTGCATTGATGTCTGCAATCTATGAAAAACACAAAGATGAAAGATGGGCTACTCTACATGACGTACTGCGGAGATCGAGAACATTTTTGGTTCTTTCAATGACTTATATCTGTTTCTATAACGAAAAGGCATAAACGAAGAGGGAAGAGGATAAGATGTACATTCCTTACTTCTTGTCTCTTGCTTTTTAACTCTGCTTTGATGTTTAGAATCTTTGCCTTTTATGAGTACACTCTTCTAAATTATATTGTTCATAAGATCATCACATAAGCAAAAAAATTTACAAAACGAAAAGTTCTGTAGAAATTAAAAGAAAATAGTTAACTCTTTTAACCACAACTATACAAAAGCTAAAAAAGCTTCAGAAGAGAATATCATGATCTTCATCTGTTCTAGCATTCTGGAACGAGACTGAATCTTTTTCTTTTTACTGCCTCTTTCCCCTCGGTAAGTTAGTGTGGTTTTACCGAACAAGATTCAATAATGATGTCAGAGAATCAACGAATCTCTTCTCTGATGGATACTTATTTGGGAAAACAAGTATTGTAGGGAAACTCCCAAGATGCAACTCCCTTTTAGCAAAACTCCTTTTGTTCACCATCAGCTCTAAATTTTGCAACCTTCACAGCCATCTCTCCCCAACTGAATAAAGCACAATGATCCAACCCCTTGCCTGCCCAAGCTCAGAACATTCTCACTTTTGAAGATATCCCACCATGGATGTTCCATTGACACTAGCCGTTACGTTACTAACCAAAGCTTGAACCTCAACATTCACCAGGAAACATGTACTCAATCTGAGTACCATAGTGTTTCTCCAAAGAGTCTGTATGTTTCAGGATTCAATCTCCCTATGTCCAAACTGAAAACCCTGAAAGGTCTTCCAGTTAAATAAGCATACTCAACAAGAGCAACATATCCTGCTCCACTGAAAAAAGAACAGATTCCCAATTATGCCAGTTTAGTTAGTTGATAAGTGTGTGTTCATGTGAAGCTTACTGGGATATAGCTTGGACCTGCCAACCATGGCCCTCTATATCTGAGAATGCTAAAGACCTTGTTATGAAAAATGCACAGTAAGGATCCTAAGAAAAGAATCTCTGCAGCTAAATTTCTTTGGTAAATCTTTACATACCCAAAATATTGTAAGCCATTTACTAGTTACTTGCAAACCTTTACTACTAGTTATTTGGCGTATGATTAATAATCGCTTCACAAATCTGAATAATAGCCTGTCTCAGCCACTATAAGTCGATACATGCAAAGCAACTGAAAAGAGAAAAGAAAAAGGAATTTGCTTTCATTGAGAGTTGAACTCAAGACCTCCCGCTTACTAAACGGGTGCTCTAACCAACTGAGCTATGAAAGCTTTTGTTGACTCATAAAATTAATCAACTTTAAGATATCTACACAGAATCAACACTTGAAAACAAAAGGATAACGAACGATCTCTGTCTCCCCCCTCAGTCTCGTAAACCCATTTCAGTTGAAGGAACAATGGCTTCTCCCGTCTCTCTTCACTACCTGATCAACACCTTCATCTCCAAACCTCAGGTTTTATTCTCTCTCTCTATGTACTCTGTTCGTGTCTTTATTCAATAATTGTCTAAGTACCTCATAATTTTCCGTCCGGACAAAAGGGTTTCTGCAGCGGAACTGTGTCAGCACCAAGACCCAGAAGCAGTTTCGTAAGAGAGAGACAAACCAGTACAGTAAAACCCATCAAAGTTGCTTCTCTCGAGACACAACCTTTCCCTCTGTTTCAGTCCCCTGCTTCCGAAGAATCCTCCTTGTCCGAGGTAAAGGATGAAACAGTATCTTAATATGAGTTCGAAAAGTTTGTGACTTTACAGTTTCTCTTTTGGTTCTTGACTTAGCTGGAGCCAGCGGATCCGGATTTCTACAAAATTGGATATGTTAGAAGAGTGAGAGCTTATGGAGTTGAGTTTAAGGAAGGCCCTGATGGTTTTGGTGTCTACGCTTCTAAAGACATTGAACCTCGCCGTCGTGCTAGAGTCTGTCTTCTTAGTATCCTTTAAAGTTCACAACTTTATAATTTTTTAAATGTTTGTTCTTGTGGCAGGTGATAATGGAGATTCCTCATGAATTGATGATAACAATCCGACAGAAGCACCCTTGGATGTTTTTCCCTGACATTGTTCCTATTGGTCATCCCATTTTCGATATCATCAACTCAACTGATCCTGAGGTAATAATAACTACTCTAAAAGTTGTCATCTTTGTTCTCAAAGTCTTCTCCTTGTTAACAATGTTGCATAATGTTTTGGTTACAGAAAGATTGGGATCTCAGGTTAGCGTGTCTTTTGCTATTCTCTTTTGATCGAGAAGATCATTTCTGGAGACTCTATGGAGATTTTCTGCCGGCTGCTGATGAGTGTAGCAGCTTTCTTCTAGCTACTGAGGTTTGATTGAGACTTATCATTGTAATATGCATTGGTGATATCTTAATTCTGTGTTCTTTTTTTTTGTTTGCTATAGGAAGACCTTGCGGAGCTACAAGATCCTGATCTTGTTTCAACTATTAGACAACAACAGAAACGAGTCCTTGAGTTTTGGGAAAAGAATTGGGTAAAACATATATTAGACAATTGTGTTTGTCTGTTTTATGTTTTGTTCGTTGACAAAAATTGTATTTCAAAAAACAGCATTCAGATGTTCCTCTCAAGATCAAAAGGCTTGCTGAAGATGCAGAAAGGTTTATATGGGCGGTTAGTATCGCGCAGACAAGATGCATTAGTATGAAAACTAGGGTCGGTGCGTTGGTTCAAGACTTGAACATGATGATTCCTTATGCTGGTAAAGTGTTATTATTATTATTATTGTGTTACAATCTTACAGTTCTAAGCGGGTTTAATCATCTCCTCTGCAGATATGCTAAACCATTCCTTTGAACCGAACTGTTTCCTACATTGGCGTCCCAAAGACCGTATCCTTGAGGTCATGTCAAATGCTGGTCAGGCAATTAAGAAAGGCGAAGAGGTAAGTGACTCAAATGTTCCAATAAGCATGCCAGCCTTCACTTTACTGCTTTATCTCAAATATCTTTTTCGCAGATGACCATTAACTACATGCCTGGTCAGAATAACAACATGCTTATGGAAAGATACGGGTTCTCAACTCCTGTGGTAATGCTTCTTTTTTTACTGTTAACGCATTTGTTTTCATTTTTTAAGTTTTCTTGTTTATGCAATGTTGTATGTCTCTGCTGCAGAATCCATGGGATGCTCTACCGTTTTCTGGAGATTCTCGTATCCATTTGAATTCCTTTTTATCGGTCTTCAACATTTTTGGTCTTCCCGAAGATTATTACCATGATAGTAAGTTCGTTTTCTTTGTTCCCACTCTATTGGAGAAATGAGGAGCAATGTTAGTTACTTATTGTGTTGGACACTGTGGCAGGTGAGTTATCAGGTGATGATTCTTTTGTTGATGGAGCAGTTATAGCTGCAGCAAGAACACTGCCCACTTGGTCAGACATAGATCTTCCTCCAATTCCAAGTGCTGAGAGAAAAGCGGTTAAAGAGTTGCAAGATGAATGTAAAAAGATGCTTGCGGAATATCCCACAACCTCAGAGCAAGATCAGAAACTGCTAGGTATGATATGACCATTTTAAATATATATACATGTGTACGATGATGATGCTTTACAGCTTTCGCTCTGCCTTGGCTTTGTGAACAGATTCAATGTTGGAAGCAAGGACGACGTTTGCAACAGCTGTTAAGTATAGAATGCACAGGAAGATGTTCATTGGAAAGATCATCAAGGCACTTGACATCTATCAAGAACGGTTACTGTTTTGATCCGAAACTGAAAACGATTCTCTCTTTTTTGGGATTTATCTCTGAGATCCGTACTTGGTCCTCAATCCATTTTGAGCTACTTAGAAACTGCACCATGGAACTGTTTTTTGTTCATTGTAAGCTTATGCATCTGTATGAAACAGTTAGTTTAAATGTGTTATTAGATTGTTTCAATTGCGATCATAAATCATAACCTTTTGCTTTTTGGTCTCCATGTCTTCAACAATAATAGAACAGCCGATTATTTTTTTTTTCTGAAATTTTGGATTTATCTGCATTTGTATTGAATGGGCAGTTCCACAAATGGAGTTTCAAAAAAAAAAAAAAAAAAAAAAGGGCAGTTCCACAAATACTACTTCTTTTGCCTGCACATTTACATATAGTTATACATCTGCTCCTAGCAATTTATATTGCTTTCTTATGCAACTTGAGCCAAGTTATAAACCTGAACTTTTTGGATTTCAATCAGGCAAATGAATGATGTAGTCTTGATTTGTGAACCGTAAAATCGTTGAAAGGTTTATGATTCGAAATTATTAGCCAGATGCAAGCAGAACCATGTGATTCAGATTGTCAAAGCAAAAGAGAAAATGAAAAGCTTTTACAGAGAAAATCAAACAAAGACAAGCACTTGAGATGACTGACTCCAGCGGAAGATACTTATTTTCTGGAGACTTCAAAGATCACTCAAAAACTAATCTCGATCTTCATCTGCATTACAACAACAAAAAACAAAAGAAAAAATTGAATATCCAAAGTCATGTAATTTAAAAGGTAAAAAAAATCTGAGTATGCAAACTAATCCAACAAAGCAAGAAATGTAATAAACTCAAATTCCCACAAGACCCTCACAATCAATAATAATTAGAGATTTTAACAAGAAAGTCATTCACTTAACATATGTCAAAAGTTGTGTGAACATGAGAAAGCGTTTTAACTCCTTAAAAAAAACATTATGTTACTCAAATTATCTAACTTACAAAACAGAGCTAGCCTACGTGACTTAACTTTTGAAAAGCTTAAACCTTTGAGCTTAACAAAGAAGAATCAAACCATAAAGCAGAAATGATTCAGCCTAATGTTCATGTGTTTTGGGTTACAAGTTACAACCCTGTGATTATACTAATAGATCCATTGCCAAACACAATAGACGGAACAAGTAAAAACCCACAAAGACAGAGACATACCAAAGTAACGGCGCTCATTGGCAGCTCTGGCTTTATCGAGCATGACCTCGAGATCTTCCTTAAGCTTAACATCCCATTTCACGAGCTGGTTCGCGAACACAGCACCTAGTCCCATACCCACCACATGCTCCCACGGATCTAATCACATTTCAAACATCCCTTTTTCAATAAAAACATAATCCAATCGGAATCGAAATTTGGATTTGGAATCGTTGACTTACGGCGCATGTAAGGGAGCTTGCGGAGAGCGTTGGAGTACATCTGGGTACCCAGACCCAGCAAAGCTCCCACCATCGTCGCACTCAGAGGCATCCTTTCTTCTTCTGAAATTTGTTGATTTGTGATTTTTTTTTTTTAATCTGACTTTGTGTTGGTGTTCATAAAGGCTACTTTTGTGTTCAAATGGGCTTCGTCCGCCATGGTTGGTCCTTATCTGCATTTGTGAAGATTGAAGCCCAATGGGCCTGAAACTTAAAAGAATATGTGTATATATATATACATTCTACTGTGATTTTTTTTTTTGGAAAACTGCACCAAAGATTTTAGAAAATATTTTTATAAGTGAAAAAGTTTTAATACCTAACCTAAGTAATAATTTTAATAAAAAGCATAAATATTTTGAACTGAAAATCCAACAAAGTGTCGTCGTCACAAAAGATTTTTTCTAATCTTATGTGGTCAGAAGCTTTCTCGTTTGGCAACTGAAACGTTGGAGAGAAGCCAAGCAAATGGTCACGCTGGCGAAACGGACAGGTGGTTACTGGAACCATCGCCTTGCCTACCTCCCACAGACAGATCTTGTACCCTGTAAAGGAAACGGTGTAGCTCTGAACATATATTTTAAAAAACTACGGTAAAAAGAAAGCCGTCGCAGTGCCTTCTTTTTGTAGAGTTTTGTATTTCTTATTCTTAATTCGGTTGAAGCGTCAGCCTGCAAAATGGCTAACTAAATTAACTTCCCCGGTTTAAGCAAAAAAATACTAAAACTAGACCAGTAATGATGGTAAACTAAAAAAAAAAAAAGTAATGGTAACTAGAAACGACACTAATAATAAGTAGCAGAAAATATTTATTGTTAATAATATGACCTTGGGTCCAAACCACGCGCTGCAGCCCATATTCACATCTATATTCCTTCCATCTTTTGCGACGTCTGCAAGTCAAAATAATACGGCATTAGGAAAGAGAGAACCATAAATATATACTTTTGGGAAATATAAATAATGTCATCAAATCTTATACTTTTTATATGAATATTCGACCGAGCTAAATCTAATTTAAAATTTGAATTAAAAAATAATGTCAAAAGCTCGAATTAAAAGTCTACATGGCTATGTGTTTTTTTATAAACTAACTAGACTGTAATCTATACTATTAAAAGGGAAGGAGTTTTAAAAAATCTACCTATGAAAAATTATTAGACTTTTTCATTAGACTTAACTATTTTTTTGGTCTCACCTTATTCTTCTCTAACTATACAATATTTTTAATGAAACCATTTATTACTTCTCATTGTTTAGGAAACTGAATATAAAATAATATTTATGAATATAAAAATAGACACTATGAATTTGGTAATATTTTATCAAATTAACTTTCCGTAAATTTTTTTTATCGTATTCTTTGAATATGAAAATTTCACAAACCAATATTGCATTCTAATATAGTACTACATAATAATAGAAATGTTATTATTGAATTCTATGTTGTTGTATAAAACATAGGTTTCTAAGACAACCTTTATCATAACATATATATATATATATATATGTATAAGTTTGTAGACAAGTGTTTGAGCACGATTTATAACATCTGAATATTCTTTTTATACAAACTTACAGGAATATATAGTCATTCTTTTTTACATATAGATTCAGTAATATTCTAAAAGAATGCATTATTGATAAGTGCTAACCTATTTTATCAGTTACAAATTCATATCATGTAAACCCAATTATTATTAATGAAAATTGATGATAAAATTTAAATAATGTATATACAATGTATATATAATATTAACTGACTTTTATACAATTTATATATAATCTTACTAGAATTGCAAAATATCCTATATTTATATCAAACCAAATATTTCATATAAAACAACTAATTATATATAAATTTTAAACATTTAAGTAAATAAAAAATCATAAATTTAAAAATATATTAGAAGTTTCATTCATCTCTTAAAATATTATTGAAGATTATTTATTTTTCTACCAGGTCAACGAAATGTCGGGTCACACTTGATTGTGGATTTTTTCGAAGATTATATGCTTTAAATTAACGAGTTTTCATTAATCTAAACCAGTTTATGTACAAGTCATCATGTTTACCGGTTCGACCACGGATCCAAACTCGATATAAAAGTATTGTTCTCATCTAATTTAAAATAATTTATTTTAAAATAATAGACATTGAGTCTGATCAAACCTTATAATGTTTAAAAAAAATCAAACGATTAAAAATATAATTACATTAACTAACTAAATAAAAATAATAATTTTATTTTTTGATATAATACAATTTTATCACATAATAATGAATAACAAAACTAAAATACTAATTCATATCATATATTTTTATCAGAAAAATAATCCGCGCTTTTAAGCGCGGGTCAAAATCTAGTTTGTTATTAAAAAACAAACTGTTTTAAATTACACTAAACCACACACCAAAAATATACCATATTCTGATTAATTTTCATTTATTTTTTAAGTATAAGAAAGTACTGAAGTTCATGAATTAAACACTCATACTTTAAAAAGAACAGTAAAAAACTGTTAGCTAAAAATGTCCCTGCATATGAATGTTTGCGTAATCTTATCTAATTTTATCTAATGATGGATTCATTATTTTATCTAATTTTAGTAACCTTTTGTAAGATCAAAGATTGGAAAAAAAAAAAAGTAAAGAAAACATCCCTTATTAAAATAAAAGTACTAGTAAATCCGGGAAATAAATATCATAGAAATTGCATTTTTCCAAAATTCGTTAAAAAGTATATATAATACATACACATATAAACAAATGCAGCCGCTGGTAACAAGACAAAGAAGAACAGGTGTATACAAAGACATGGTGTAGAATAGAAAGCGACTCGACTCGCCGACTTGTTGAAAGAGAGCGAAGACAGAGACACTGAGAGAACGAATCTATTCACTTCTTCTTCTTCTTCTTCTTTTTTTTCTTCTTCTTCTTATTCCTTTTTATTCATCATCTTCTCTGCCTCTCGAGTCAGATCCAGTACTGAAGAAGAGAATATCACTCACCATGGTCAAAGACAAAGAACAACACCCTATTAAGGAGAAGAAGCTCCTCGTCAGCCTCATATGGAACTTCTCCACCGAGCTCAAGCTCATCTCCATGGCGTTACTCGTTATATTCACTCTAGCCACTCTCTTACCTTTCATACCTTCTTCATTCTCACTCTCCGCCTCCGACTTCCGCTTCTGCATCTCACGCTTCTCCTCCGCCGCCCCCGTTAACACCACAACCACAACTGAAGTCTTACCCGAGAAGAAGACGGCGACGGAGCTAGAAAGAGTTTTAGATAACGGCGTTATCAAACGGACGTTCACCGGCTACGGCTCCGCGTCTTACAACTTCGTCTCGATGAGCGCTTACAGAGGCGGCGTCAACACTTTCGCCGTTATCGGCTTATCATCAAAACCCCTCCACGTGTACGGCCACCCTTCCTACCGCTGCGAGTGGGTCCCTCTCGACCCTACTCAGGACCCGGTTTCAACACCCGGGTTTAAATTATTAACCGACTGGGGATACGGACGGATCTACACAACCGTCGTCGTCAACTGCACGTTCCCATCAACCGCCGCCGTCGGCGGAAACCTCATCCTCCACGCCACCACCGGAGACCCCGACCGGAACCTCACCGACTCCATCCCCGTCCTAACGGAACCACCAAACTCCGTCGACTTGACCCTCTACACCTCCCCAAAGAAGAAGTACGACTATTTATACTGCGGCTCGTCTCTCTACGGGAACCTAAGCCCGCAGCGAGTCAGAGAATGGATCACTTACCACGTGAGGTTCTTCGGAGAACGGTCGCACTTCGTGCTCCACGACGCCGGAGGCATCCACGACGAAGTGTTCGAGGTTCTGAGGCCGTGGATCGAGCTAGGGAGAGTGACCGTGCATGATATAAGGGAGCAAGAGCGGTTCGACGGGTATTATCATAATCAGTTCATGGTTGTGAATGATTGCTTGCATAGGTATAGGTTCGCGGCGAAGTGGATGTTCTTCTTTGATGTTGACGAGTTTATATATGTTCCGGAGAAGGAGACGATTAAGTCGGTTATGGAATCTTTGGAGGAATATTCTCAGTTTACTATTGAGCAGATGCCGATGAGTAGTAAGATTTGTTACTCCGGCGATGGTCCGGCGAGAACTTACAGGTAAAAATTATAATCTTACATTAGTTCAGATTAAAAAGTTACTAGTAACTAGATTTCGATTGTTCAGACAGAACAAGCTGTTAGATGACTCTGGTTTTTTCTGTTTCTCGTGATGTTGTCGGTTTAATGATTGACACTTTAACCAAAACCCATGTGTTGAGTAACGTTAGAATAATAAAAGCACAAGTCTTTGATTGGCCCTTTTTGAATATAATAAGATCACAGAACAAGTAGGCATCTGATTCTGTCAACACTTGGCCTGCAAAAGTCTTTGTGCATTCCCTATTAGTCTCTCATGTCGGTTGCTTATGTTTCGCATCACATGATTTGATGTCTTAAATGCTAATTTATGTTATGTTCCAGGAACTGGGGATTTGAGAAAATGGCGTATAGAGACGTCAAGAAGGTTCCAAGACGTGATCGCAAATACGCGGTCCAACCGAGTAATGTATTTGCAACGGGTGTCCACATGTCTCAGAACTTGCAAGGGAAGACATACCACAAGGCTGAGAGCAAGATCCGTTACTTCCACTACCACGGCTCCATCTCTCAGCGCCGTGAGCCTTGCCGTCACCTTTTCAACGACTCTCGAGTTGTTTTCGAGAACAATCCTTATGTGTTGGACACTACGATCCGCGATGTTGGCCTCGCTGTGAAAACTTTCGAGATGAGAACGATCGGTAACCGGTTGCTTAGGACACGGCAATGAGAATATAAAGAAAAATGGATAGTGATTGTATTCGTCTTTAGAAAGATTTATTAGAACTTAATCAAAGATGGGGCAGATGTTTTTGTTTATTGTTTTATTTTGTGTATTCTTTCATTATATTGTATCACAGCTTGGGCATATGTTCATAGTACAGCTTAAATAAACTCTTCGTATATCTTGTGTATGGATAGGAAAATGTCTCTTTTAAGTATATAAACTAGTGAGAATAATTGTGAAGATGGATATCGTTGTCGTTTGTCGACACGATTAAACGGATGAATAAAGTTATTAGGATGCAATAACGAAATTAATACTGTACAGTTTGTATTTTTTTTTTTTTCCCGTCAAATATATTATTATTCCAACATAAAATACAAAAGTTCATACATAATACACCGACGACAAAACGAGATAGTCCCAGAACCGAAAACCCATAAGAAGCGGCAACTTGAGTCCACATCGGGACAACTAAAGCCCACACCGGGACAACTTACTGAAACAAAGCTTAAAAATAATCCGAAACTCATATAAACTACCACATAAGAATTTTAAACAACAATTTCACAGACTTTCGAACCGAGTAAAGACCAATGATCGGGGAAATATCGTTGCTGCCCATAGCACGCCATACGATAACCTCCACTTCTAACACCCACACCACACGACTATCGCTGCTGCCTACGCCCGCCAATCGATAACGTCCAACGAAACAAATACCTGAAACTTCATAACCCAACAGGGGGAACACTCACTCGGTTCACCTCCTTCGGATACGGATGTGCCGCATTCATACGACCACTTACCCTCGATAGAAGCTCTACACTAATACCACAGAATGAAGTCTTGCCAATCAATCTCTCCTGACACGCTCTAAACACATGGCAAGCAATCACTGAACTCAACACCATAGATGAAAGTCTGCTAAATAAGTTTAAAGTTCTGTATTTTAAAGAACCAAAACATGATACCAAGTTTCAACAACCAGGAAATCGAACGCTCCACTCCACAACAACCCAATCCGCAACAAAACCACTTGGAAAATAAAGAAGAGAGGCAACCAACCCGTCACGCGCCGTCACTGCTATGACTCCGAATAGATCTAGAAATGGAAAATCAGATCTGTCGAAAGTTAAACCCATAAACGCCGACTCAACCTGCTTTAGAACCTGCGATGCCTCGTAGTTACACCAGTGAAAAATCTCAAGACACCGGAGCAAGCTCTCCCCGTAGCAATACTAGGGAGCCGGCGGCGAGACCTTAACCAGTGCTTCCAACATATCAACACCAACAGAAAAAGAAAGAGGTGAGCAAATAAAAATGAGATAGGGAAGAAGGGGGATGGCCGGCAACGGACGCGCAGGTCATGCGCCGGCGGACTTGAAACTCTGAAAAAGTCGCCTATGGAGAGAAGAAGGTGAGAGGGTTTCTTAGTTTTTTGAGTATATCAGTTGTTCACAGTTTGTGTATTAATCATTGACAAAAGAAGATAGCTTTTTACTTTTGGAGGTGAGGAACGTGCGTTTAGGCTTTTCTTGACGACCACCGAATGGACCTTAACGTGCAGGTCCCACCTAGGGAGAGAACATTGGGGACCCACTTTTCGTGATTACAGGTGTAAGGTGTTCAATAATCATACGAACCTTTTTTTTTTCTTACATGTGGTGTTAAATCTCCAAGATTTACGTTTGGACCCACAATTATTTTCTTAACGATCCATTTTCAAATAGGTTAACAGGATAATAACTTTCGTTAGATTTCTTCCTCAACTTTTGGTTGGTAGATATATTTTCATGATGGTCTGAGAAAGGTTGAAATTGATATATAGTATTTATATTTTGAGAAAATTCCTTAAAAATATACGGACTAATTTTCATTTGATAATAAAATATACGAACTATTTTGGATCTCCGTTTAATACACAAACTAATTTCTGTTGTCTATTAAATACACAAACTTTTAAAATTTGCAGGTTTTACACATTGTTTTAGACGGTGTTAACTACGTTTAACGGAAGTAAAGACGACGTTAATGTTTAACTAAACATGTGTCTAATTTATGAAAAGAAAATTCCTTAAAAATACACTGACTAATTTTTATTTGTTAATAAAATACACAAACTATTTTGGATCTCCATTTAATACACGAACTAATTTTTGTTTCCCATTTAATATACAAACTTTTAAAATTTGTAGATTTTACACATCGATTTAAACGACGTCAACTACATTTAACAGAAATGACTTTAGTTTTAACTAAATGTATGGTTAAAATGTGAAAAGCACGCTCACCCTCAACCAAAACCTCTCGAATCTATTGATTCTTATATTCAAGTTAGCTTCACTTCGAGTTTGACACCCTAATCTATTCCAACCTCTTTTATTCATCAAACTCTGTTCTTTTTCTTCTTCTTCGCTTTGATTTCATTTTATATTGCTTCGAAGTGGAGTTGATTTCCATGTCATAAAAAATGACGAAGAAAACTAGGTAATTTTAAACGAGTTTCTAATTTTAGAATTAGTTTCTGACTCTTGTTTTTCGTTTTGATTGCAGTGATAGTGATTCAATCAAGGTTAATTTACACTATGCAAGCGTAATGAATTAAAAATACCAATATAATCTATCAGAAGGATTATAAAGAATTTGTCTTCCGTAGTTTAATCACATGTTTAACTAAAGACTAACATATACATCCACTAAATCATGTTAAACATAGTTGACGTCGTCTAAATCGATGTGTAAAATCTGAAAATTTTAAAAGTTTGTGTATTAAATGAGAAGCAAAAATTAGTTCGTGTATTAAATGGGGATCCAAAATAGTTAGTGTATTTTATTAACAAAGAAAAATTAGTTCGTGTATTTTACTAACAAATAAAAATTAGTTTGTGTATTTTTAAGGAATTATTTTTCATAAATTAAGCACATGTTTAATTAAAAACTAACGTCGTCTTCGCCTCCGTTAAATATAGATAACGCCGTCTAAAACTATGTGTAAAACCTGTGAATTTCGAAAGTTTATGTATTTAATAGGCAACGAAAATTAGTTTATGTATTAAACGGGGAGCCAAAATAGTTTGTGTATTTTATTAGCAAATAAAAATTAGTCTGTGTATTTTTAAGGAATTTCCCCTTATATTTTTGGTGTTTGGAAGCCCAGCCTTTTGCCGTAAGTAGGATAAATCATAAAAACAGGCAATCTTTGATCATAAATAATTACATTATAAATTTTATCGTTTACACTGGTGATTCATGAATTTTAGTCCATGACTAACAAAGGAAATGTGATTTGAGTATTTCTAATATATTTTTATTTTATTTTTAAAATACAGTATTTAAAAAAATGGAAAGATAAAAGTATACTAATACATATAATTATTTTATTTTTGAACATTTTTATTTTAATTTTTGAAATGCATGAGTGAAAAAAGTGAAATGATGTTTAAGAAAAAATTATATGAAAATCCAGCAAAATATATATTAAGTTTGATTTTCCTCCATTTTTAATAATTGACGTTTAAGAAGAAATTTTTTGTTCCAAATTAGATGACTTTGAAAAATTTATGTAAAATTTATTAACAAACTAATATTACATGAGCAATAATACTATAGATTTTATTTTATTATTTGTTGAATTGTAGTTATGTAAGTAATTAATGATGCTTTTATTTAGAAATTATCAATCCCACAGATAAAAAAAAAATAAAATACTAACAAATCTTTTCACTTTTCCGGGTTTATTCGTTTCTTTACAGTACAAAACGTATAAAATTAACTCGAAATGTTAATAATTTGATTAACTTCAGTGGTTTATTAACATAAATAAATAAATTGTTAAAAATTCTCCATTTATTATTCATACGGTTTGAGCTTCCATGAAACCACTAAAACCCCCGGTGGCTTGTAGCAACCGTGGCGTGATTGCATGTGTCGGAGACGTCGGATAAGAAACCGGCGACGAGGTCGAGAACCTAACGTGTCGTGGCGACTCCATAGATCTTCTTGATTTCGAACCAGAAGTCTTCAAAACCCCTTTGATCTCTTTCTCTAAATTAGGTCCCTTGTCGAACAAGAAAGCCGCAGAAACAGGATCATCTTGATCATTACCGCCTGGACCACCTTTAATTAGTTCAGAAGGCAAGTCAAAAAAATGTCCACCGAGATCAGCACTGTCCTCGTAAATCATAGCCGAAGACGTCCATGAACCGCACTCGAACCGCTCTAGTGAGGCTCGAGCGGACAGCACCGTAGTGTCTCTAATGGAAACGGTTCTTGCCATGGATTGAGTAGAAGTCATCGTGGTGGTTCTAGTGTACGAGGAGTCACCTTTACGAGATGATCTGATGGGTTTACCTTTGCTAAAACCTGGTAGGTAGAGACACAAAGCGCTGCATTTGAACCTGTCTTCCAACGTGTTGATGCTTTTCGCGTTAGCGGTATTGATATTGCTTTTGTTAGAATCTGTTTTTGAGAAGAAAGAGTTGTTTCCGCTACTCTTCTGAGAGAGAGTCTTGGCGTTGGAGGAAGAGAAGTCATGGTGATGATGATGTCCATTTCTTGATTTGTGCACCATCATGTCGACATCGAGCGGTGGCTGGCAAGCACATCCTTCACCGCAAGATTTGCTTCTTCGAAACGCAGCGGCTGCATCTTGGACGAGCATTAGGTCAAGAACTTGTTCCGTGGTCCTGTCCTTCCAGTTATGACTAGTGCTATGTCTAGGTGACATGGCTACTGAGTTTGGGAGGCTGCAACTCATGAACTTAGTCTTATCTTGATGATCCAACGGCTGAGACAATGCCACGTCGTCGATGTCTTTAGGCCTTGAGGATATCATGTCCAAGCTCCCGTTCCTTGACAATAGAGATTTAGGATCAACAGAGATTTGTCTCTCGGAGTCGGAGTGCATACTTGTCTTCTTGATCAGAATCTTGGGCTCGTCCCCACGGCCTAGAACCTCAAAGTCATGCCAATCCTCCTGACTACTATCGTCCCTGAAGCTGAGAACATCTGTCGCCATTTTTTAATTTTTCTTAAGTTGGTCTGAAAATGAATGAGAACTGATTTGAAATAGACAACCACAACAGATTGATTGATACTTATATGCGGAGAATAATGGGTTGCACGTCTGGTGACTACTTTAGTTTGTAGTCATGACTAGCACGTATAATAATGTAATGTAACCTAAAGTGTTTTTGACTTCATTTTCTAAAAATATGAAAATGTCCAAATACAGTTGACGTGGGGTGGGGACATATCCAAGATCAAGAAGATAGATCTGCCTGCACGAACTACATAATAATTATAATATAATCAAAGTGTTTGGAGGTGCATCATCAGTAAAGACCTTAAGTCATTAATTAAGACAAGGAAAAAGACACTGATTATGAAGAAAATCGTCTTCAGCTTCTATGAAAATTGTGATTAAGCATACGCATCCTTTGATGGGTCATTCGAGGGAAACAAGACAAAAATATACGCCATATATATTTATACTGATAAATCTTATTGAACAAACTTTATTGAATTGTGTTGTTTCTGAAGCGGTATGTAGCTCATGTAGACTGATCGCTAAATAAAAACGACCGCAGTTCAAAGTTTTCTAAATATTATAGATTATGTACGTAATCTATCACTAAATTATCCGTAAATTTGCAATATTTTCTGATTACCATTAATGTGCAATACAGGTTGATCAAATCGTATCGTTAACCAGTTGGCTAGATATTTGTCTTTTTACCCCAAAAAAAACACTGGACTATTTTTATTGTTTTAGGGTTTATAAAGTCTTACATGGAGAATTAAGGAAGAGATGGAAGTGCAAATAGAGGGAACTTGCGACAAACATCAATACTAGATGCTTCATCTAGATCATGCTTATCATCTCCAAGTGGTCCTACCTCGATTCTCCAGTCGAACCGGTTCACAAGGTTGGCCATGTAACCTCGGCCAAGGCTAATGCAAGCCCTATTCCAGGACATTTCCTTCTCCCTGATCCAAAAGGAATGTACTTTTGATCATTTCCATGAAAATCCAATAGTGAGTCTAAATGTCTCTCTGGCCTAAATTCATCTGCGTCTGGGCCCCAAGTTGCAATCTGTCGTTGGATCGCCCATACATTTATTTGCACCTGTTTTATATATACAAAATTCATCTTAAAAAAAGATCTTTTAATTTGTAATTTAAAATCTTAGATGTCATCTTTATATGTAAGATGAAATGACTTGCATATGATCCTGCAGGTATGTCATATTCGTTTAATTTGACATCCTCGCTTAATTGTCGGGGAATTAATGTACCGGGGGAGGTAACCGAAGCGCCTCTTTGATCACAACATATAAATAATTCATCTTTTCAGCTTCTTTCTCCGATACATATGAATTATGAGGTTGAACAGAACGAATCTCATCTTGGAGTTTCTTCATACACTTTGGATGTCTCATAAGCTCTGTCATTGTCCATTCTAGTAGTGTGAAAGTTGATGCTGATTCTCCGAACAACATATTCTTAGTTACACCGCATCTAGTGATCATGAGTTGATGACTTATAACTAATTCATATACCGTTTTGTAAAAGATGACATTTTAGAAGATTTTTTGTTTAAAATTAGAAGATGTTTTAAATGTAAACTTTTTAACAAACTATTTATATTATGCAATTTATTTTTATTGGTTGAATTATGGTAAGATAATTAATGAAGTTTTGTTTAGAAAAACAAAATTAAATCATTTTAAAAAAATGTAAAAGAAGGAGAGTGACTTTGTTTTACCAAGAGAAGGGTTTTCAAACTGGTTCTGTCAAGCTCGAATGGTGTCGTCTTATCCCTTTGAGTTGATAACAATATATATCAACACAATTTAACTGGTCTTCATCTGCATCTACATGCTCTTGCACCACTTTTTCCAGAAAGCTGTCAATCTCGTTCTTAAGTTTGTCAACTTTTCTATCAAAACCTCGTAACCTTAGTTACCCATGCCAAGCTAGGAATGTATTCGCCGATAGGGGAAGCACCCAAGATCTCCATGTATCTTCTCACTAGGTTATTGGAATAATCTTCACGTTCGTCGCTGCTATATTTCTTTCCCAATACAATTCGAGCTATCACATCATTTGTAAGAGTCATTAGGAGTTTGCTTAGATTTACCCGTGAAGAGGATGAACTCGCTTTCTCAAGCTTATCCATCATCACATTGATCTCTTTTCTTATATTCTCAAAGGACCGAACCGTTTTGCTGCTAAGGAGATTCTGGACGCAGATACTCTGCATGCATCCCAAAACATTTGAAGATAATGGTCTACGTGAACAGATCTACTCAGTATGATTTCAAGTCAGAAGTCCATTAGTCCTCATGTATATTAGCATAAATAAGGTGAAATAAATATAATTAACAAAATTACAAGATAATTCCGAGATTAACGAGGAAAAAAATATTTTCTCAAATAGGACATTAGAAACACATTGAAAATGACTAATGAATGTGACAAAAGGGTACCTAAACCAGGTCCAGTCCTTGGTACGTGCCACAAGTGTACTTGCACTCGGTCCAAGAAAATTTGCAAGTTTTTGGTTATATTTTAGGAATTATTTTTCCAAAACTTTAGGGTATTTTTTTGTGTACAAAATTCTTCATTGTTCTATAAAACTTAAATGATTGGCTGACAAAAAAAAAACTAAAATGATTGCACAAGACCCACAAAGTAATTAACTAGTCGGATAATACTAAAATTAATACTCCCTTATTTCAAAATAAGTGATATGAGGTTTTTCATACCGGATTAAAGAATTAATAACCTTTTCATTTTAGTTATTTTTGCATAAAAATAAAATTAGTTATAGATAACTCAATCAATTAAAAATTATGGTGTATAATACAAAAGTACACAAACAACACTAAATTTTATATAAAATTTTGAAAAGATCATCTAATCTAAAACAGAGTGAATATATGAAACCATGACCAGCTTATAAATTGTCACTAATTAGTTATTTGAGTTGAAATATATTGTGAATTCAGATGAATCTAACTAATACTAAAAAGGATACATGAGGAGTAGTCAGATTGTCCACGTCGGATTGTTAATTCGGCCAATAGGATTACTTTATTTTACCACATCATTAGCTCTTCTTTACTCTGAATTTATACGACTGTCCTGTTTCGCCTCTTTTCTTTTTTTTTTACTTTATGTTTCGCCTCTTCTACTTCTCCATCGTCGTTGCCGATTGATTAATGCAAATCTCCGTTTCTGATCCACTTTCAATCATTCAATCATTTCTTTACTCTATCTTGATGAGTGAGCAATCTTTCCACCTCCCTTTGTTTCTCTGCTTATATATTGAGAAACTCTTTTGTAGAAGATTACATTGATTCTTCACATCTCAGGAGCGCATCTCATGCTTCCCTATATTTCAACGACAACTCACCAAGCCATTAGATTCGGGATTACGCTTCCGTCTGATTCACAGGCCTCTAGCCGCTTCATCTCTCTCCTATTACATGTAATCTTAACCTTCACCGCCTTGCCAAATCTCAGTTGTAACTGTTGTCTTCCATCACCATGCTTCATCAAAGTATCTACATGACTGTAACAGAGGAAAACCATTCAGGCTCTTCAGTATCCATCCTCTCTCACTATATACTAACAGAAAAGGGTAATTTCCACCTTCTTCGAAACTGGTTTAGTTGTGGTTTTAATGTGTTATATACTTCGAAATACAGGGAAGCAAGACATCAGCTCTCGATCATTACTACGCTGGCTGGAAAGGAGTATTATGATAGTTCCGAACAAGTAAGCTATCTTTTTGTTACCTTCGATTATATTCATCCTTCATATGTGCAAGTGCGTAATATTTATGTACATTTGTTACATTGTAGAGTTATGAAGGCAGTTATAGAAGACTCAAGTATGTTGGTTACGAAACAGAAAGTTTCCTCATACTGACTTTCTTGAGAGAAGTATCAAACGTTTTGCCGATACCCTGGGACCCTTTGATTCCATGTAATTTTTTTTTTTTGAACAACTGATTACATGTAAGTAAAGCTTCAGAATTCGATGTACCTTTATTTCAGATTGTATTTTTGTGTGTGCTGATTGTTATAATTCTACTAGTGGTGGTTCTTTCGACCTCCAGTTTCCTTTTTTTCAACCCATCAAGTTTAAGGAACACAAGGCCACAAAAGCTCTTAAAACTGCTAAAACCAGTGGTTGAATGAAAAGTTCTCAGAACATTTGGAAATCGTGATAGTTTAGAAAGAACTACTTTGGTTTCAGCTGAGCCCAAAATCTTATTTTTGAAGAAGTGTTGATAAGGAGCTCACAATCGGATAGTAGCCACTCATATACAACTCCAGAATTAGTTCTCACGATCATTCATATACAACTCAGGTAGCCACTCAATTTGATAGTAGAACATTTTACTCTAGGTTTTATTCCTGTGATGCTATTGATGATGACTTCTCATGGTTTGGAGCTTAGTATCTTAAAATTTTTGTGTGGAGGTTACATGGTAAGTGTGTGTCCCACATCAGACCATATTATGTATTTGACTCTTAGTTTATAAGTTTTCTGGTATTGTCCTAAAAATATATTTTCCTGTCATGTTGCAGTTATGGAGTGTTTTATATGGGGTATTCTCTTCTGCAACGAGGACTAAAGGGATTAAGATCTAAATTTTATATTTCGAGATCGCTAACACCATTGTTAAAGGTATCACACATTTGAGAGAGGCCGTGTTACCTTCAGGAGGTGTACAAAACCAATATCAAAGGATATGGATGAATTCTGGAGGATAGTGCTACAGACTAAAGGTAGCTCCTGCTTTGAGAATATTTCTCTATTGTTTATGTATACCTTCACACTGTTTTTCTATTTGTGGCTTGGAGATAATTAAAGCTATGTCCTGAATAGATAATCGTTGAAGATTTTTTTCTGGAGAGGTAGTGCGTTTTGAGTTTGTGTTTTTCTTACGTCCGATGATGCAATGTATTTGATCTTCATGATGGCTAAAAAGTAGACATATGTATCCTGAAAGCACTACAAGGAGAGACAGCTTTAAGTCAAACTATGGCATACACGTAATAACAGAGGTGTAACTAAGCCAAATAAGATAAAAAGTATCGAATATTATTCCATTACTCTAGCTATAAGCCAAAAATAAATAAATAAAACATGTAAAAGTAGAGTACGATAGATTCAAATGGAATAAAAAAATTTGAGATACTATATCAATCATAAATATCCTGTTAGATAATTTGTGTGACATACAATGACGTGCAGATTTCATATAAATTCATAGTCTAAACATGTTTAAAAAAAATTAAAATGAAAAATTGGAGTTTGAACTAATTTGTGAAATTGTATTTACCTTCCACAATACGATTAGATGAAAATATAAAAATAGAAAAAATTAAACCAAAATAAACAAACGTTAAAGAGAATAGATTAACAAAAAAACATAGTTAAATTTGAAGAAAATAAAGTACATAAATTATAAATAATTTTTATCATTTCAATGTAACAAAAAAACAATTTTCAGTTAATTAATAACCAATTCAACTAATACACCTAAAAGATCAAACATTATTCATCTTAGTTTATTAGCGAACTATTGCTAAATTATAAAAACTAAAACAATTTTGATGAAGTAAATATAACAGAGGATATAAAATTGAAATAAATTCATATTATTCCTCTTCCCTCAGGGCTGAAGTTTTTGGCAAATAGAATTGGGGAATATACATCTGTTTTTTTTTAACTTGGGAATGAGAAAATGAACAAAGAAATAAATAATATTTTACATTTAAATATTTAAATAATATTATATATCAAAATTCATTTAGTATATACGAGAAACCCGGGCGTAGCCCGGGAAAATCTCTAGTAACAATAAATAAGGAAAACAAACTTATGGATGAATTATCTTTTGTCCAGAATCTTTTTTTTTTTTTTTTTGTGCACTCCTTTTGTCCAGAATCTATTTTATTAAAACATAGCCACATTTTGGACCAAATCATAAGAGCTACTAAACTTAAATATATTTCTAAGATTTTCATTAAAACTATTTTAATCATTACATGTACAATATAAAACCATTTAAATAGAATACAGTTTCAGACATAAAATTATTTTACCGTTAAATAATATTATTTAATCATAGATATTCATTCTTATTCAACAAAGATCTTAATAATTAAAAATAAATAATTAAAATTTGCAATATTTATTAAATTATTATATAAAATTATTTTTACTATTTTAGTTTTAATTTCAAAAATAAAAATAAAATCTATGATATTTTAATATATTAATTAATTTTATGCATATATATATTGAACTATTATTTTAAAATATAATCATAATTTGACAAAAAATCTTTAGATCTACATGTCTTCTGAGTCTTCTTCATACCCTGAAGCTTTCTCTGAAGATCAAGCTTGCGTGTAGCAGACACCATGTTGTACTTCTTACCAAAACTGAACCACACTTCTTGAGCAGACTGAAGACCATACATGGACCGAAGAGCTTCTTCAGTCAGACAACCAAACAACCACGCCATAACCAATTGATCTTTTCTGATCCATCTAACAAACTCTGGGTTTGCTTCCTCTGCAACTACATCACCATTCCGCACTGTGACTGTTGGTGCTGGTCGAGGAGAGGACCCATTGATGAACCCAAAAAGAGACTGGCTAGGAAGAAAAAATTCAAACTGAGTATTCCAAAAAAGATAGTTTGAAGATGAAAGTTTTAAAGTGACACATTATGAAATGCTTAGAGTCGAAATAGAATCTTGTTGTTCAGCCATGGATACTCACTGGTGCTCTGATACCATGTGAAACATACAAGATTTACTGAAGATGAAAATGTACTTTGTATTTCATTCAACTTAAAAACGGCTTACAGAGACGTTTCGCCTTATATACAAAAAGACAGAAGGAGATATCTTTAACCTAATGTTCACGTTAGCTTACCCCAGCATCTAAGGCATCAAATTTGTTAAAGGTACAGAGAGAAGAGGCTGGCGTGTTGGTGTAGCAAGCTGGCTTCTCCGTACTCAGGTAATGACAAGAGTGTGTGTTCTTCCTTTGACTCAGACACGCACCAAAAGCTAGTGCAGAAACCTCAATGGGCTTGATGGGCTTAACTACGGTCGGCCCATATGTGTTTGGTCTAATATAACCAAGCTAACGGTGTGACGCTTCGAAGTCGGATGGTTACTGAAAGTACACCAATGTACATCTAATCGCTTTGATATTTAATGGCTAGATGGTCTATTAACTCGAGGAAGCTTTCAGAATCATATTGTATGATGGCATTTGGGATCGTTTAGTTACTCAAAATAACATTTTACTTAAATTATTTAAATAGACTCGCATATATTATGACAACATGCATAAACAGTGTGGTTTTCGAATTTAAAAGACACCCATCATATCTTAATCAGTAGAAACCAAATACATGACGTTGTACAAGAGGAAAAAATGCCACACTTGTTAATCAAACACGCAACAATACTCGTCAACAATTTCAAAGACGGATCTGATCGAGGAGCATAGAAGTCATATACTCCTTGATTTTTCCTTCGACCCTTCATCTACATTATAGGTGGTAGCGATCATGCGTCCAAAATCCATGGCTGCCTTAAGAACACCACGTCCCACGGCAACTGTCGTCAAGAACTCTTCATTTAGTGTCTTATCGGCATCTGCAACAATTTTATTAAGTTCCCTAATAGCTTCCTCTAGGGGAACTCCATATTGCTTCATATAACAGTTGATCGCATTTGTGACATATCCTCTACTCATGTCATCCTAATCAATACGTGTCATGAGTTGGATAGATAGAACAAAGGATGTATACATACGAGAGATGTGAATAAATTATTTACGCATTTGTACCTCATAACCGGTTATATCATTCCTAAGACGGCCTTTGATACATAAAGCTTTGACGAGCTTCGGTCTGGACTTGAGCCACTCGTAAGCTTCCTTAGTAGCTGTCTTTCCCATAGACATAAATATACCTGCCAAAGTCAACACGCTACGATCTCTTCCTCACCAACCTCCATGTACTCCTTAAAGCTAGGTACGTGAGCCACAAGTCCCCATTTTGCGAGATCAAAGTTAGCTTTCGCACCTATCTTGAACTGTGCATGCGCAAAAGTTGGCAAACATGTCGTTTTCAAAATGATTTGAAATAAATACCCATAATCTTTTTTCCTTAATGTTATGATCCTGCGAGTTCAATAAATAACAAAATCCAAAGCTATGGTAGAATATATTATCACTGATTTAATGTATATTTTATTTACATATTTGTCCTCACTGCCCACAACTTAACCATACTCAAAAGGAAAATTTTGATTGGTTACCACAAGCAATTATGGGTTTCCAACACAAACATTTATATATTAGTGATAAATTATTTCCACTTTCAATCCTTTATATATTAATTGAGAAACATTACAACATTTTTTTGTAACCACATGTCATGTCACCATGAGAATAAAATTCAGAATTTGTAGAAAAATGGGTTGGTTCATCTTAACTTATATTATACTTTTTATTAAACTGACTATTAATTTGATAAATAGTGTACAAAATAATATTCTCGTATTTTCCTCAAATAAAATCTACCGAATTGCCTAATATGTTTGACGTATATATGACAATTAATGATTATGAATAATAAATATTTGATAATAATTTTTTTATCTTAGCTCTTTTTTATTTAATTTTATATTATTAAAAGATATTAAACAACCACATTAATCATATAATAATTTTTTTTCTTATATGTTATATTTTGAAACGACTATAAATTACTAAAAACGTTAAATATCTCACACTAACAGATCAATGGTTTAATTGTTTTTGGTAATAACAAAATACAAATGATCATAAATCGTATAAATATGAAGTCTCATTTACTAGAAATTCATATTATATATTAATATAGTTTAAAATTAAACTATATAACATAAAAAAATACTTAAATATGATAATTTTGAAATTTTTATTGAAAAAGTATTGAAACCTTAATATTTAAATATTTAAATTTGCATTCATAAAATTGCACAATATAAATTTTGTGTTAATCACATGAGTATGAATTCTCAATAATAAATATTTATATTAAAATATTATATATATATATATATGTCCATGTTATTGAAATTTAGTTATATACCATATAAAATAAATAAAATAATTGTTTTGATTTATTTACCAAAACAATATCGTAAATAAACAAGATGTATTGTTTTGATTTATATATTTAGTCTAATTTAATTATATACATTATAAATAAATGAATACAAATAAATAATAATAGATAAAATTATTTTTATATATAAAATTCATTCCGCGCAATTGCGCGGATCTAGTGTGTTTACAATTTATAACACGTTTAGTTGAGGTGAATGATTTAGGGGTTCATTGTGGCTCTGATATCAGTGAAATAATATTATAGGTTTCTAACTAAGAAATAACAATTAGTGAGGTTTAATCCACGCTATTTAGGGGCTTCTAACATCTCCATTTTGGATGTGAGATATGCTAAAATTTACCTCATCTTTAGTGGCATCCAAGCTGTACAATCTTCCTTCTGTCTTAAGTACTCTTTCCAAATCTTCAAAAATCTTGAATATGGAGTTCAACACGAATTTCAAATAATCAGGTTGTTTATCCATGGCATCATCAGGCGCCCACCTATACATTAACAACATCAGCACAATCATAATAATTGTTTATTTGAAATTTTGATACCTTTTCAAGCTGTTGAAAAGGCTTTCAGCCTCAGGAAGGGACGCATATCTGTCGAATGTGTCATCTAGAATCTCTAAAGAGGTGAAGAACTGAGTCAACAACATCCTTGAACGTAAGAGTTGTGGCTCAATAAAAATTGGTAGCACAAAGAAATAATTTTCGACAATTCTGTCTCTGAAGTAGGGTGGGAGGTTAGATGCAAACCCGAGCTCATTGTACCATCTTGCATCCACATATATATACATGTGTCGTTAGAATAACATATTTAAAATGATCTTAAGTGAAGCCATATGTAGAACTGATAGTAGATTATATTCTTTGTAATGATTTTGAGTTCTTGAAGGTATTGGAGCTGTAGGAACTTGAAATTGAGCTTAGCAAACTTTAGCAGCATCTCATCATGGTCTTTTTCTTGTTCATAGAATGGGATATACTCCAGTGGAACTAAAATCTCCATGTTCCAATGCTGAGATAGAATGAGAGCACTTTGTATACGCACAGAGAGAAGAGACGGGCACGTCCCACATGCAGCAATTGAATTCAAATGGCTCGATGTAAATATCAATGCCTCGTCCAATATATCATCTTTCCTCGTCCTCAAATGCGTTGCTTCATACAAGCTCAACATACCCTTGGCATCTCCGGTTAGAGAGTATTTGAAACATCCATTGTTCATTTTGAATCTTCTGAAAATATCTATTGACCAAGAGATGGATCAAGATGTCAAACATAATAACTAGAGACAACAAAAACTTGTATGAATATGACCAACAGCCTATTTAGAGACTTCTTTACCTGAAGATATGTTGTGACCGTATCTCCTAAAAACCCAAAAGATGATGGACACTGTGTACAAATCATCTTCACCATCCATCATCTCCTCTATCTTTTCGAAGCCCTCTTGTAGAGTCTCATTAATCTCGTCCTTAAAGTGATGTGCAAGACCAAGGCTCACCAACACATATATCATAAGGATTCTCTTTTTTGTCGAGTCGGACCCTTGAAAAGACATGAGTTTGTTCTTCACTTTCGGACTTAGTACATCCATTTCTTTCGTAAGCGCATCCATTTCCTAAAAGTAAAACATGTATGTACGCATGCATTTCACATACATATGTAATATATATGTGTGTGTCAATATGTGTATGATATATACTTACCGAGACATCGTCAGAAACAGAGTGGAACCGATCAGTCCATGGAGAAGGGAGCAATTTCATGTACTTGCGATTGCTTGTTTGCTCATCACAAGTTGGAGAAGTCATTGCTTTCAAGCGTACATACTCTGAAGGCTTAGTGGGAAGTGACTTCGGCGGAAAGCAAGAGAGTTTCCTTACTGGAAACAAGTTGTTAGGAGAAAGAAGAAAGAATTGAGATCCATGTTTCGGCCCCAAAAGCGATATGGTTTCCATGTTCAATAGCACGTTTGATACGGAATCCATTTTCATCATCAAATTTATAGGCACGGAACACTTGTTCACCCGGCTACAATTGTAGTCGCTGATTAGGGTTTTTTTATTGTTCACTCAAGATATTATAATAACTGTAAGAGAACACAGTGGTAGTGTAATCAGAGCACGAACACGATGGTATCGGAGAGGTAGTGGATACTCTCCCCCATCTAACACGTGTTGACACGTGCCTGATATTTAACCTATCTGTATCTCTTAGCTGTGGATTAAATTATGGGCTTTGTTTTATTATGATGTCGAATGTTGCGACAGATGAGATGCTCTTTTAAACCAGATATTTAATTAAAGCCAGACTGTATCTTTAAAAAGAACACTGTGGTAGTGTAATCAGAGCACGAACACGATGGTATCGGGGCGGTAGTGGATACTCTCCCCCATCTAACACGTGCTGGATATTTAACCTATCTGCATCTCTTAGCTGTGGATTAAATTTGGGTTAGTTTTTATTGCTACACTGACTGTTGTGGCAGATTAGATGCCTTCTTAAACTGTATAATTTTAGTCTTGTTTTTATTACTACACTTGAGTGTTGTGACAGATTGGATGCTTTCTTAAACTAGATATTTATTAAAGCCAGACTTACTGGAGGTTCAAACGTTCAACTAGAGTCAAATGTTCATCATTAGATGTACAACTCTTTGTTTAGTATGATATTTGTTTATTTTGGACTTAAAATCATTTCTATTGAATTTTTCTTTTTTAAATAGAGTATAATGAAGTTCAAAATATTTTGAAAGGAAAATAGAGTGACGAACAAAAAAATACAATTGTTTACTCATTTTCTTTTACTCCATTATAAAATAGAAAATAGAATAAGGATGGAACATTTGTTATTCTAAAATAGAATTTGGAAAAACAAATGTAGTGGGATTGGATATGCTTTAACTTTTGCAGATTTGTTTTTAAGAAAATTATGTTTCCAAAAAACTTCATAATAAGACGAATTTGATAAGATATACATATATATTAGACATTTTCATGTCCAGTATGTAACTAGTTAAGATACGTGTTTTGCGCGGAATAAACATTTTATATATAAATTATTTTTATGAATTATTATTTGGTTAATGTTCTTACATATTATGAAATAAATTAAAAATATATATGCTGAATAATTGAAAAAATATTACTGTTACACAAATAATTAAGCTGACACATATACATAAATTAAATAAATCACTTTTTATTTACAATAATTTGGTGGTAAATAAATTTAAACAATTATTTTCTCTATTTTCTTATTGTATATAAATAAATTAAAATAATATTAGATATATACTATATTTTTATATAACTATCTATTAAATGAAACTATGATCGTTTTAAGAAAAAAACATTTAAACCACTAATAACAAAATTTTCAGTGTGGGACTTTTAATACTTTTAATAATTTATAATATTTTTTAAAAAATTAAATTAAAATTTCAAGATAAAAATATTAAGTTCTTAATACTTGTTCAATGCAAAATTTTAATTTAAAATATTTATTTATTTTTATAAGGTACAATTTATATATATATATAATATATATTATATTATATATCAATCTGAATATCTACCAAATGTGATTTTTACTCATATGGTTTTATGATCATTTGAATCTTACTATAACAAAAAAAAAATTAAAACTATTGATCACAAAATTTTCAATGTGATATTTTTAACATTTTTGTAATTTATAGTTGTTTTTAATAATTAAAAATATAACATATATGAGAAAGTCTAAATTTTTTTTAATATAATTGTTTATTTTATTTTAATAATATAGCATTAAACAAAAATAATGGAGGATTTAACCAAAAATAATAATAATGGAGGATATGTAAATTGTTATCAAATCTTAATTATTAAATTATTAATTATCATATATATTTTATTCACTTTTGGTAATTTCTTAGCTTTTATTTAAAGAAAGAAGAAAAAGATATTAATTATAGATTGTTAATTAATTTTACGGTTATTTTAAAGAGAAATATATAATATATACTTAGTGGACCAACATATTTAGAGTTATAGATTGTTAATTAATTTTACGGTTATTTTAAAGAGAAATATATAATATATACTTAGTGGACCAACATATTTCTCTAAAAATTTTAAGAAGCATTCTCATGTCATAGCTAAAATGTTATAATGCTACTCTTTTAATATATAGGGGATAATATAACATTAAAAAGAATGGAGGATATGTAAATTGTTATCAAATCTTAATTAATAAAATTATAATTGTCAAATCTATATTTATTCAATTTATTAACTTATGTTTAAAATGTTATCTTTTACTATGTTTTATTTAATAAAAAAATTTAAGTTTAATAAAAAATTGTTTAATAAATTTTCTTTAAGAACTCTTAAGTAAGAGACTTGTAATGGAGGACATAAATGTTTCGGGTCTCTTAACAGAGTCTCTTAACACACTTTATTGATTAAAAGTATTAAAGAATAACTATGAGTATATGGGATAATGATGCTCTGAGAACAAATTTTGGAACAGCTCCTAACCTTTTTATTTCTGAAAACATCAGCTACAACTTCTTCACTAGACGTAGGTATTAGGGAACTCGTCCCAGTCCCCTGATCAGTGGCGGATCTAGAACTGCATTTAACCGGGGGCACATAAAAAAAATTCACTATATTTTATAACTAGATGGGAGCACTGCCCTTGATTAACGTTAATTACTTAAAGAAAATGAAGAATGAGACGGGGTACGTGACCCCGTACTTCCCTTACTACGTCTGCCCCTGTTCTTGATCCTTTTAATATTTTTGAATTGCGACTAATCCGTTTTCCAGCAAATTGATGCACCTACTCAAGAACAGAAGCTAAGTATATATCTCGTACAAGTGTTGATAGAGATGCGCATGCTAGCTAGAACCAGATTATTGCTGCGATGAAATCCGCCACTCCAAGTAGGTATGTCAAATGCGACAGTGTCCTAATTATAATGGACAAGTTATATATGGACATATTTATTGGAAGTTGGTTTAAATGGGTAAATTCAATTTTCTCCACCAAATATGGGTTTGGACCTCATGTCACTTGGTAGCTGCAAAACGCTTAAAATTTAGGTTAAATTAATATAAGAAGAATCATTTAACTTTTTTATGTTAGGGATAATAATCAAGAGAGTCATTACTCATGTTTTCGAGTAGGACACTAGCTTTCGATTTCTGTCTAGACGAATTTTGGTTTGAGAGCAAGGTTCAGTCGACAAGTACATGAGGAAAAGAGACAAAGTCGAACCCGTAGCCATTTACTAATAAAGTTAGCGATGAAGAAAAAAATAGCCACTCCATAAAGACCCAATTCAAAACGTTTCAAAGCCATTTACTGAGAAATCTTTGTAATTGGAATAAAGTCGAACCATAGCCACTTACCAAAAAGAAAGTTTAACAATTTGGAAAACAAAAAAGGAAGCCACTAACTCTCGTTTCTCTAAATTACAGCCCCAACAAACAAAAAAATGTAGAAATGTATCTGGAACCCTAGTTCCTAGAAAGATGTAAATGTACTTTTTAATCTATGGAAACGTTTGGTTCCTCCAACGTCAAATTTCATTTCCACCTGAGAACATATGAACGGAAAATGATGGATTCGTTCCTTCATTGGTGGTTGTTCATGCGTTTCCACCAATGATGTTATGGTAGGCTCTATATATCCATGGATTAAATCAATTCATACATATCTTCTCATGCAGGTTAAATCAATCCTACTAGTTTGTACCAGTCAAATTAGTCACAGTTACGACATCTCAGACGAATTTTTGGTGGTGTAGTAACCTGCATGATCAAAAGGAGTAAGCTGGACCTTGCCTAATAAAACCAAAAATGTTCGTACCTAGTCTATATAACCAATAATGCCAGTGTTGGATTGATCGTGTCCTAAACATTTGTTGTTCTCAACAATCAGTAAATTGAACTCATGATACGTTGGGCTAGTGGTTTAGCGTGAGAATTGGGTCCACTGTGTTCATAGTTCAATCTTATTGGAAAAGATGATTTACACCAGTGTCATTTGGGCTTGGTCCGAACTCCTCCCAATTGACAAAAGAAAACAATTAGTAAATAGAAATTAGAGTTTAGGGAACAGTTACTAATTGTCTCTTAGTTGAACTAACTATTCTAAGTTTTTTCTTTCTAAATTTCTTTCTAAAGCTTTCATATGCTCGAAGAAAATTAAAAGTACAAGACTGAGACGTTCATTTTAGAAAAAGTAGCATGCTCAAAATTATAATAATTGGCTGTCTTAGGCTTTTCTTTTTCACTTTAGGCAACCAAAGTTGATAGGGGAGGGCCAGCCTCCTCTTTGTTCTTCTCAAAGGTTAGGCAGCTCAATAATCTAAAGCCGAAAACAAAATGGAATAAACTAAAAAGAGCCCATGAAATAGCAAAAGATAGATAAATTCGTTTCGATTTTCACTAATAAATAAATGAACTAAGGTATTCTTCGTCACATCTTTCCACGCCAAGTTCAAACCCTTATTATATACTCATTCCATTCTTAAAAGATTCATGTTATAGTTTTTTCATACTTATTAAGAAAACATTTAAACTTTTATTTTCCAATACATTATTTTTCTTAATTAACTATTCCCAATAACTTTTAACCAATAAGATTTTATTAAACATAATTGTATTTTTTGAAAAGTATAATTTTTCATTAAGTAATGTCTTGAAAATATAAAAAATGTATCTTTTTGAAACAAATTTTTTTTCTAAAAAATAGATCTATAAGGAACAGATGGAGTATTGCTCTATAGTTTCTTCAGATTTCACCTTATGAGTATAAATGTGTGTTCCCTTCAACATATTTGTTAATTCTAGTAGCACATTACTCTCGTTCATAGAAAAATTCTTGTAGCTCTTAGTAAATATATAAGTCAACAGACAAATTAATTAAATGAGATATATCATGCAACAGGTCTAAGTAACTATTTCTTCCATTGTTATTTACAGAAAATGTGAAACCAACCAATATTTTCATTAACTAAGTTAATTTATAGATAAAACTCATTTCAGTTGTTGTTTTATTGGAAAACCGGAAAATACTAAATTGAAGCTTAGACTAATCCACAAACCTTATGGAGAAAGACCAGCATTTTTACTGTTTAAGTTTTATGCAGCTGTGAACTATGGCTAAAAATATAGTGTGTATTTAGAATAGATCTTCTACACCCCTCCCCCCGCAAATGAACGAGCCACTGTGTGATATTTTTTTACATAGAAATAGTTTGTCTTTAGAAAGTATAACATACTAGTGATGTAGTTTATCATATAAATCCGATGGGTCTTTTTTCAAAGAAAATTAGAAATATAGTTTTAGAAAAGGGAAAAATAATCGTAAAGGGAAGTTTACGAAATAATTAGATAATAATTGTAGATTGGCATGATGTGAAAATTTCGAGGAGATTTGGCTGTTGAAACATTGGGTACAGAAACAAAATCCTTGACAGAGAAGTAATTAATTTCTTTAACAACATAAAACAAAAAGAGCAGCACAATTACCAAAGATTCTAGTTACTTTGGTTTGTACTAGTTTTACTTTTAGTGTTGGGCAAAGACATTGCAAGGCCTCTTAAATCTGATGGATTATATTTTTATTTTTAGTTAATTGAACATAAAACATTAAAATGACATAAGGTATACTGTTTATTTCACAGTATATGGTGTAGTTAGCAGGTGATTCCACCCGAACTAAACAAAAACTGAATACTGCTTTTCTAAAAGCAAAATTGATCACTACGTTCGACAAAATGATAAGACAGATAGAATTTAGCTGAGAATAATATTTGATATTAGCAACATATGATATTTGTGTGAGTGTGTTTTTATATGATATTTGCCTGTTTATGGAAATCCCTTTCGATTACAAAAAAAGAAAAATGGAAATCCCTTTCATTGTACCTTTTTAACTGGTATCGTAGAAGTGGTTTATATATGGGTTAATTTGCCATCTAACTAATTTTGGAAAGGAAATGAAGAATATGTCACTGATTTTGACGTTATTAACTCAATAACATTTAGTGTACAATTATGCTGGTTATGTCCTTCCTCTTTCCAAGTAATCGGTAACAGAAAAAAATAGATAACGTCGACATAAAGAACATGTGAACGAGGATGATTATATCGTTGATGATGAGTATGTGTATTGGATTATTGGTTATATGGTCTTGTGGTATTTATGGTGGAAGATGCATGCAAGAAGGTTGAGATATAATCACGGTTTACTAAAGAAGAGAAACAACGATTAACACACCATTGATGACGTTATGTTACGGGTACAAAATAATGTTATAAATTCTTTATAAATACTACAGTATAAAATATAATAGTTTTCCAAAATAAAATCAAGTATGGTTCTAGCTACTATTCCATTTACAGATCCCACCAACACTCCCCTAACATCCCCAAAACACTAAACCCAACTCCCCCTCCCCAACCCTTAAATACTAAACCCTAAACCCGAATCACTAAACCCAAGCCCTATTCTAAACCCTAAACTCTAATCATTAATCCTAAATCCAAATATAAAATATAATATAAAGTTATAATACATATAAAAAATATGTGAATAGAAAAAAGAGCTATTCCATTTAACGCAAATGACATAGAAATACGAGAACGTTGTAGATTAAAAAATACCCAAATATAAAATATTATTCCATTTATAGACTTCACACCAACACTCCCCTAACATCCCCAAAACACTAAACCCACACCCCCTCCCCAACCCTTAAATACTAATTAAACCCATCGTCCAACCCCTAAATATTAAACCCTAAACCCCAATCACTAAACCCAAAACTTATATTAAACCATAAACTCTAATCATTAACCCTAAACCCCATAAATAAAATACAATATAAAGTTATAATACGTATAAAGAATATGTGAATAGAAAAAATAAGCTATTCCATTTAGCGCAAATGGTATAGAAATACCATAACGTTGTAGATTATATAGTTTTGTAGTTTGAAAGGTGAAAAAGAATAACATTGCTCAATCATTAAACAAAATAAAACATGATAAACATTATATTACTTATTAATGATTAATACGAAAAAGAGAAATGTTAATATGCCATCATGTTCCATTTCATTGAAATAATATAGAAATACAACGGGAGTGTATATATTAAATAGTATAGTAATTACATTTCTGCAAATAATACTACTATGTTATATACCTTTTTACATTGAGTAGTTGCCGAATCATCTTCTACATATCCTCATATATTCCCGACACAACACACATTCATCTGTCCACCACCATTACTTTTCATCACCAGATTTACATAATATCCCAGGTCCATCTTAGATTGTGGATGTTCCAGTTCTGTTTGAGATATTAATGAGTGAAACAGAGTGCGAAGACAGAAGGTGGAAGGAATTGATTTTTTGATTCCATAGAGTAATCGCTGATCGGAAAAAAATTAACAGAAATAAATTGATGATGAAAACATAAAAAAAATAATAAACAGATGTAGATGTTAATTGCAGATATCTGGGAAAATAATGAAGAAGACAGGAGAAAAGGGTTAACCGGTTGTCTTCAAGGGTAGTTCGGTATATATTTTAGAAAATACGTTGAATATCTTGGTCAAATTTTTTTTTAGTTAGTTACCTAATTATAAAATTTTTGTTGGTCATACAGTCCAATTTCCCTTTATATATTGTATATGTATATATGATTTTTACCTTAATTGGAATGGTTGGACATCCTTTTTTGGGTCATCTAGTAGTTATATGGAATAGTTGGACATGTTAAGCACGTAAACAATCACTAGTAAAAATCCAACGCATAGCCACTACAAAGTTGTGGCTATAGAGCAAATTATCGTGGCTATAAAAAAAACCAGCCACGCTTAGATGTCCGAAAAGTAGCGTGGCTATAGCCTCGTGGCTAGAAATAAGCGTGGCTTTTCGTGGCTAGTAGCCACGTTATTACCACGCGCGTTTTCGTGGCTATAATAGCCACGATATAATATTAAGACGTGGCTATTGCTAGTGGCTATAATAGCCACGATATAATATTAAGACGTGGCTATTGCTAGTGGCTATAATAGCCACGATACTGCCACTTATTCGACGTGGCACTATTAGCCACGGTTTAAAACGGTTTTCAGTGGTTATTATAGCCACGATTTAGCTACTAAGATTCAACATTTATAGTATTCACTGTTTTGAAAAACATTCGGTTTGATTAGTTTTAATTAGCCAATTTTCATATTAGAGATTCATTCAAATTATTAAAATTGCACATTCAATAAACACAGAGCTTAATATACAAGATAGTCAAGGTTCAACATTCATAAAAAGTTACATAAGACAAGGTTAAAAGTTTTGAGTCTAAGAAGACTATCAAAAGACCTTGTTACAAAAGAGGTTATGAAATAAAGTACCAACTTCTAAATGCCATTGAGAGGATTAGGCTGACCAGTTGGTGCTTGAGCCTGATGATCAGAAGTCTGTCCAGTAGGTGCTTGCGGGGGCCTAAGTGTTTGGAGGAGCTGATTGATTGCTTCCCTTGTTGCTGCAAAGTCCTGCCTCATGTCTGAGACGTCCTGTTTCACCCCAGCAACATCAGAAGTGACACTTTGGAGGGTTGTCTCAAGACCGCCCACACGCATCTCCAGGTCCAGATTGTGGGCAATACCATTGGGGACGCGTGAAGAAGGCGCATGCTCCCTGAATTGTTCACTGCCCAGTCCGTAAACATATCCCCTCTTACTCTTAGCATTCTGTCAAGAGAAATGGAAAAATATTCAAAACCAAACAAGACCAAACAGAAACTAATATAAGGCTATTTGATCAACTCAGGTAACACATGTAATGCAATTGTCAAAACAGAACAGAAGATTAAAAGTGTCTGAGAATAAAAATGTTAAGCTATCATACCTTCAGATAAGCCTTGTTTAACATGAGGCGAGAAGGAGCAGATGATGCACTTGGACTCCCTGGTGATCCTTCAGTGTTAGAGAGCTGTGTGGCTTCCATCTCGGCCTGAGTTACCAGTTCTTCAGCCCGATAGTCCACAAAAGTCCCATCTGGTCGGGAGTGTGTCTCCCTGACAAGGGCAGTGTAGGATGGTGGTTCACCAGAGGCTTGCGTCTGCAAAAAAAAAGAAATTAGGAAGACAGATTAGAAAAATAATTATTTATAGTACAGACATGGAAGATACCATGTTATACGCTATCCTTGCAAAACACCTAGGCCCTGCATTATGCTTGTGGCACCCTTTACCCACAGGATCAGCCTTGCGGCTTTTAGCAGCCTTCTTGCTTTTCTTTTTAGCTTCATCAGTCGCCCAATACTCCAGAAGCAGTGTCCAGTCGCTATCATTGATGTACTTTGGCTTCTTGTGTTGCCTCTTCTTCTTGTTAATCCTTTCACCAACGGTTGTCATCGTTTCCTTCTTCCACAGACCGTAGACCAAATCATTAAATTGAGGCTCCCAGTAGAAATTTTGCTATAACAAAAAACAAAACAGTAAGAGGTTTAGAAACAGGAAATAATAACAGTAAGAGATTTAAAAAAAAATGAAATTTTTGATTACCACAAACGTTTGCCACCAGGAATCCTTCCTTTCCTCAGGCACCTTATTCCAACTCTTCCAAGGACCCATGTAGTATCCTTGCCAAGTTGCACGGACGAAAGCATGGATACATGGGTCAATACCAAACCTAAGATGATAACAAACATCAGTAACTGAAACAAGACTATGACAAAATCCTACCTAAAATTTCACAAAACAATCCTAACAGAAACAATCCTAACCAATCAAAGACCCAATTCAAATAACAGAAACATTCAAAGATGAGGAAGTGATCTTACCATAAAGCTCCATTCGGCTTATCAGGATGGAGATGTGGCTGTGAGAGCCTAGCAGGTGAGTTGAGCATCGCATTAAGGGTCATCTGCGGGTAGCTGTTGGAACGAGATGAGGAAGCAGCATGGTTTGGAGCGGCTCCAGTAGCACCAGGAGGCATAGGAGGAGACCCAGCATGGTAAACAGCGGGTCCAGTAGCACCCGGAGGCATAGGAGGAGACGCAGCTTGTGTTCCAGGTGCTCTTGTTGAATTCATCTGTAAAAAACCAACAAGAACACATCTTTAGAGTCAAGAAAGAGAGAAAGACAAATCTAAACGAAGAACAGAAAGTAGACAGACAAAACCCCTAATCGATACTCTAAAATAAACAAAACCCTAGATCGAAACAGAGAGTAGACATGTAACAACCAATCAAACAAGACAGAGAGAAATCGAAACCCTAAATCGAAAACATCATATCGAATCGAGAATCGAAGGGTTTCATCTCCGAGAAAGGAGAAGAGAAAGAGAGAGGGTTACCATGAGAGGTGGGAGATGGAATCGGAGACGGTGAATTGAATCGGAGACGGCGAGATTGAACCGGAGACGGCGACACAAGAAACAGAGAGGAGAAGAACCGTTCCGTCGCGAGTCGAGAGAGAGAGTTTGTCTTTTTTTCTCTAAGTGTTGAGAAGAAAGAAGAAAACTGAATTATTAAACCCTTTTCTAAAGCCACGAAAAATCAGTGGCTAAACCGTGGCACTGAACCGCGAAATTAAAAACAATTGGAGCCAAAACCAAATCAATTGGAGCCAATCCAATTGGTTTACCAAAATTTTGGCATAGCCACGATATAGCCACGCAATTACAGTGGCAATATGTAATATCTCGCGGGAAACCAAAAAAAATTCGAGCCAAACCAATTGGTTTTCTCTATTTTCCTTATAGCCACGAAACAGCCACTAATAAACCGTGGCTCTATCTAAAAACGCGTAACCACAAACACCCAACCCCTAAAGCACAATCCCTAAAACCCACACTCTTTTCCATCAAACCTTATAGCAATACAACAACTACAATTCAAACCCTTCATACATTCATATATTTTACATAATATAATTTTTCCAACAATCTCACAACATATTTTACAAACCTTATAACATATTTTACAACCTTACAACATATTTTACAAACCTTATAACATATTTTACAACCTTAAACATATATTTGAGTACTCTGAATCACCGTCTGATTGTACCTCAACATCTGATACATATTCATCGTTTGGAGGATTCACCGGGGCAAGATCATAATCAGAAACATCGTCAACAACATGTGTTTCCACCCGTAACAATGAACTTTCTGCAACTTGGTCACGTCTATCATCCTGCCATGCAGTTAAAGCAATTTCGGACGTTTTTCGGATTCCTCGAGGAATAATTTTTGCGCATGTCCACCAATCATCGGCATAATGTCGACGTACCCGTGGATAAGAAATAAAACATGCTTGATCACAATTACCTGGTCATGATACAATAACATCGAAGTTTAAAATTATGGCTTTTCATCAAACATTAAATCTCAAGCACATATATATTTCACTTACAAGGTAATACAAAAGGATCATATTTTGCATATTGTCTTCGTGGTGAGACATCAACAAGACCAGATGGATGTATTCTCATACCGCTATTTTCCGTGGTGTCAAACCACAAACATTTAAAAATCATGACCTTCAAGCCAACATCACAATGATACTCCACCATCATAATCTCCTGTATGAGGCCATAGTAGTCTGTCTCATTGGTTCCAGGAACACAAACACCATAATGTTGAGTTTTTCTATTTTGATCGTGGTTATGTGTGTGGAAAGTGTATCCCTGGGTGTGATATATTGGCCAAGACCTATAATTGCGCCTATGACCTTGTACAAAATCCAACATCCACATAGGAAATATGTAAAACTGAGTCGCATCGTTAATCTGCAATAGAATAACATTGTTATAAATTACATCACAAAATAAATAAATTGTGGAATTTGATAATATTAAAACAAAAACTCACATAGTCTTTGCACCACTATGCAAAGTTGGTGTCTTTCGCTTTTTGCATTTCAACTGGAGTAATATCAGGAATACTCTGTGTCATATATTCTTCAAACATCCTGTACACATTTAAAATATTAATTATGTAACTAGAAATATGTATTTATATTATATTTTAATAATATTAAGGTACCTTTCATATGGAGCAAATATTTCACAGTTGAGCATCATAAATGTCTGAAGAACGGTGTTATCTTTATCATTTAACCAACCAGTTGAGCATTGACCACTGATTCTCCCTTCGTGGTAAAACAAAGGTGGTACATCCGGATAATTGTATGAGAAACGAATATCATTTGGACCTTCTGGAATGCTCATGATCTCAGGATGACCAAAATAATTTGAGGATGCTCTTGAAATCTCCTCGTTTATCCATTGTGCAACTATCGAACCCGCAATGCGTGCTTTGTTTCTGACCATCTTCTTCAAATGGTACATGTATCTTTCAAATACATACATCCACCTAAAATGGACGGGCCCACCTAAGGCTACCTCATCTGGAAGGTGCACAAGAAGATGTTGCATAACATCGAAGAACGATGGAGGAAAAATCTTTTCCAAGTTACAAAGCTTCACACCGATATTTGCCTTTAAAAGACCAATATCTGATTCTTTCAAAATCCTCGAAGAGATATCTCGGAAAAAGAGGGTAATATCTGTAAACAAAACATTAAAGTTATAACATCAATCATAGTAATTATTAAGATAATATAAAAAATAAATACTTCTAATTGCTGTATGAGCATTTAACAATGTGTTCGTGAGGTTATCGAAGAAGTTTTTCTCAATGTGCATGAAATCAAGGTTATGCCGAAGAAGATGAGTTTCCCAATACGGTAACTCTCAGAAAATACTCTTCTTAACCCAATTGTGAGTAACTCCGTATTCAGATATTTTCTTGGATGGATTATCATGTCCATTCCCTCCACATTCAACGGACTTTGATAAACCTTTTATATTATTTATCCTCTCACGCAATATTTTTTCTCCGGTCAACCATGGTGGAGGAGGATCCACAACTGTTTTTCCCCATGTAAATGCTTGAGTGTTTCTCCTGTAAGGATGATCTTCATCTAAAAACCTTCTGTGGCAATCAAACCAACTATGTTTCCGTCCATTACGTAACCAGAACGCACATGTCTCATCTTGACAATATGGACACGATAACCGACCATGTGTCGTCCAACCTGAAAGCATCCCATACGCTGGAAAATCGCTTATCGTCCACATCAACACTGCTCGCATTATGAATCTTTCTTTCCTTGAAATATCATATGCCTCCACACCATCTTTCCATAAACTCTGTAACTCTTCAATCAGCGGCTGAAGGTAAATATCTAAGCTTTTTCTTGGATGTTTGGGTCCGGGAATTAGCACCGAAAGGTATAAGAATTCTATTTTCATACACATTTCCGGAGGCAAATTGTATGAAGTTACAATAACTGGCCAAAGGGAATGTGCTTCGCCATTCATACCAATCGGATTAAACCCATCCGTTGATAAGCATAGATAAATATTCCGGCTTTCAGCAGCAAATTCAGGATATAACTCACTGAAGTGTTTCCACGCTATGGCATCAGATGGATGATGTATTTCTCCTTCCGGAGTTACATGTTCCTTATGCCACCGCATATTGGAAGCTGTCGCCTCAAGTTGGTATAGACGTTTCAGACGATCTGCTATTGGGAGGTAAAACATTCTCTGTTTCGGTTTGTTTTTACCTTTTTCGTTCTTCGGGTAGTAGCGATCTTCTCCACAAAACCGACAACTGACCAACTTCGCATCGTCTCCCTTCCAAAATAACATACAGTTCTTCACATATACGTCAATTTTCTGTAAGGGTAACCCAAGCGACCGTGTCAGTTTCTTTGTCTCGTAATATGTTGCTGGAGCTTTATTTGGCTGCGGAAGTATGTTTTTAAATACTTCAGATATCTCATCTACACAAGCTTCTGGTAGATTATAATTTGTCTTCACTTTCATTATCCGCGAAGCAAGAGACAACTGAGAAATTCTTTCTGCACATCCTTCGTAGAGAGGTTGAGTCACTGCTTCAAATGCTTCAAAAACACTATCATGATAGGGTTGTGACATGTTTGTCTCTTCTATAGCTTCCGGCATGTAAGCTGGCGCAATGTCTGCGGGTACCTCTGGAATATTCTGGTGGTGATCTTCATAAGCATTCCAAATAGGAGTCTCTAACATTTCTTCTTCACCCGTCGAATGATTCACCCCGGAACTCTCACCAACATCGTTGAATTTCTCTCCATGACTCGTCTAAAAATAATAATTTCCCTTGAAACCGTACAAGAATAGATGTCGTGCGACAACTCTTGCTTCACGTTGCTTCACATTTTTGCATCGAGCACACGGACACAACAAAGTTTCTCTTTCTTTGTAATCTTCTTGATTACACGCAAATTGAATAAATGCATCAACACCTCCAAGAAATATTTCAGAAACCTGATTATTCTCAGGATCAATTCTTTGATCCATCGATTCTCTAGATTGAAAGTAGAAAGACATTTTGTTCTGAAAATTTGAGAGAAGAACAAAAGTTCTAAATGTCACGCTTACGAAGCGTATATATGATACGAGATAGCCACGACCAGGCCATGAAATATTCGTGGCTCCCTTAAAATATCATTGCCAAACGAATATTTCTCTGCCATAACCAGAATAAAGACTCAAAAAGCATGTATAGCCACGAAACAGCCATGAAACAACCGTGGCTATATCCCATTTCGTCAAACGATTGGACGTAACACTTCCTTTTTGATGTCGGCACAAAAAAACAAAATGATGCCACGTTTTATTAGTGGCAAATTCGTGGCTAATTTATACAGCCACGAAAATTTCGTAGCGCTTCCATGGCTTCAAGGTGCCACGCTTTGTTTCGTGACTTGGTCGTGGCTTTTTTAATTTGACCGTGGCTTTTTACGTCTCGTGGCTTTTACGTGGCGGTATCGTGGCTTCTTTTAAATAGCCACGGTTTTTAAGTGGCACTACAGTGGCTATGCGATAGATTTTTACTAGTGAATATAAATTTTGAAATAAAATTCCATTATTTCAGTTAATATATTAATTTTTTATAAACCTTCAAAACAGTAAGCTAAAATAGTTATACCAAAATCAACTTGTCATAATAATTTTGATTTCGAACTAAGGTAAGATTAGTGTTGGATGACAACAATTTTTGTTTAAATTTTTGGTTCTTAAGACTAAAAAAAAAAATCATTATCTTTAGGATCTCATCCAACATGTTTGTAAGAATTTGTTCTGTTAAAACCTAAAACCATGATCAATGCAGGTTTTTAGGATGAGATTTTTAGTGTATTATAAGATACGTCTCTTATATTTTAATTAAGAACGTTTTTTAAATAAAAAATATAAATAACGTCTCTTATCAGAAAAATGTCAAATCATACTTTAAAAATTCTAAATGGATCTATCCCGTTAATCATATTCTAATGAATAATGTGACTTTGATCACCTATATATATATATATATATCCTAATTCAAATTATCCTAATAATTGGAAATAAAAATAAAAAGAAATCAAATCAAAAGATAAAGAGAAGGTAAAAAGAAGTAAGAGGCACTAATCTTTAATATCTATAATTGTCTCCGATCTCCATTAAAGAAAAAGCGATGATGTGTGTTCTCATCTTTTGTGAAAGTAAGTATATTGCTTTTGCTTTTATCAAAAGCAAAAAAAAAAACATTAAAGCTCAATCCAACAGACGAAGACGAAGAATGCATTGGATACTGCAACTTCTTTTTCACTTTTCTTTTAAATTCTACAATTATGTTTTTTCACATTTTAATATATTCAGAAAAAAAAAAACGCAACGCTTGGAATTATGAGTACCCTCTTCACTTATTATGCCACTCACTATAAGCAGCAACTCCAGAACATAGTGAGCCCCAAAAATATTTAAAACAGTAAGAACATCATGATGTCTAATGATGATGATCTCCTTTGATTGATTTCTCTAGGATTTTTGCAATTTCTTGGAAGACCCTTCTTCCCTTTCACTTCTTAGAACTTCTCTGATGTTACAATGGCAGACAGGATCTTCACTTTCTTCCTAGTCTTGTCTTCAATCTCTCTGCTCTTCTCTCCTATCCTCTGTTCTTCTTCTAGTTCATCTCTTAACCTCTCACTTGTTAGACAAGCCAAAGTCCTTTTCTCTATAAAGCAAAGCTTTGATTCCTACGATCCTTCTCTTGATTCATGGACCGTTCCAAATTTCAATTCACTCTGTTCTTGGACTGGTGTTTCTTGTGACAACTTGAATCAGTCCATTACTCGTCTTGACATCTCTAATCTCAACATCTCCGGCACTCTCTCTCCAGAAGTCTCCCGTCTCCCTTCTCTAGTGTTCCTCTCCGTCGCTTCAAATAGTTTCTCCGGCAAGATTCCGAAAGAGATCCACAAGCTCTCAAACCTTGAAGTCTTGAACATCTCAACCAACGCCTTTGAAGGAGAGCTTGCGCCACTCGAGTTCGGTCAAATGACTCAGCTGGTGACTCTTGACGCTTACAACAACAACTTCACCGGATCACTTCCTCTGTCTCTAACTAAACTCACTCAGCTAGAGTACTTAGACCTCGGAGGAAACTACTTTAACGGTGAGATCCCTATAAGCTACGGAGGTTTCTTGCGTCTCAAGTATCTTTCTTTATCTGGAAATGACCTAATTGGGAGGATCCCTAACGAGTTAGGCAACATCACCACTCTTGAAAAGCTATACTTAGGTTACTACAACGACTTCCACGGCGGGATACCTGCGGATTTGGGGAGATTGATCAATCTTGTTCACTTGGATTTAGCTAACTGCAGCTTGAAAGGATCAATTCCTGCAGAGTTAGGGTTCCTCAAGAACTTGGAGATTCTGTTTCTTCAGACCAATGAGCTTACAGGTTCTGTTCCTAGAGAGCTGGGGAACATGACAAGCCTCAAGACTCTCGACCTCTCCAACAACTTTCTTGAAGGGGAGATTCCTCTAGAGCTATCTGGACTTCAAAAGCTTCAGTTGTTTAACCTCTTCTTCAACAGATTACACGGCGAGATCCCTGAGTTCGTAGCTCACCTTCCTGTTCTTCAAATTCTCAAGCTTTGGCACAACAACTTCACCGGGAAGATTCCTGCAAAGCTTGGATCGAACGGGAAGTTGGTAGATATCGATTTGTCTAGTAATAAACTCACAGGTTTGATCCCTGAAACACTCTGTTTCGGAAGAAAGCTTCAGATTCTCATTCTCTTCAACAACTTCTTGTTTGGGCCTCTCCCTGAAGATCTTGGCCAGTGCGAGCCGCTCTGGAGGTTCCGTCTAGGTCAGAACTTCCTGACAGGTACAATGCCAAAGGGTTTGATTTACTTGCCTAATGTATCGCTTCTTGAGCTCCAAAACAACTTCTTGACCGGAGAAATCGCGGAGGAAGAGGCGGGAAACACCGGTTTATCGAGCCTCACTCAGATCAATCTGTCCAACAATAGGTTAACCGGACCGATCCCTGGTTCAATCAGGAACCTCAGAAGCCTTCAGATTCTTCTTCTTGGGGGGAACCGGTTCACGGGGCAGATCCCTGGTGAGATTGGAAGTTTGAAGAGTCTTCTCACAATTGACATGAGCAGAAATAACTTGTCAGGCAAGTTACCTCCAGAGTTTGGTGAGTGTCAGTCATTGACCTACTTGGATTTAAGTCATAACGAGATCTCAGGTCAGATTCCGGTTCAGATATCGCGAATTCGGATTTTAAACTATCTGAATGTTTCTTGGAATTCGTTAAACCAAAGTCTCCCTGTAGAACTCGGATCCATGAAGAGCTTGACATCAGTAGATTTCTCACACAACAACTTCTCCGGTTCAGTGCCAACTTTAGGGCAATTCGTTTACTTCAACAACACGTCATTCCTCGGAAACCCTTTTCTCTGTGGATACTCTTCAAACCCTTGCAACGGTTCCCAAAACCAATCTGAATCTCAGATTCTTAACCAGAGAAATGCAAATTCCAATGGCGAAATCTCCGCGAAGTTCAAGCTGTTATTCGGGTTAGGCCTACTAGGGTTCTTCTTATTGTTCTTCGTTTTAGCTGTGCTCAAGAATCGGAGAATGAGAAGGAGTAACTCGAATCTATGGAAGCTAATAGGGTTTCAGAAGCTCGGATTCAGAAGCGAACACATTGTAGAATGCGTCAAAGAGAACAACGTGATCGGTAAAGGCGGTGCAGGGGTTGTCTACAAAGGCTTAATGCCAAACGGAGAAGAAGTTGCGGTCAAGAAGCTCTTAACCATAAGAAAAGGATCATCTCACGACAACGGTTTATCAGCAGAGATTCAGACATTAGGTAGAATCAGACACAGAAACATTGTGAGGTTGCTCGCCTTTTGTTCAAACAAAGACGTTAATCTCCTTGTTTACGAGTATATGCCTAATGGTAGTCTCGGAGAAGCGTTGCACGGGAAAGCTGGAGTGTTTTTGAAATGGGAAACGCGGTTGCAGATAGCGTTGGAAGCGGCTAAGGGTTTGTGTTATCTTCACCATGATTGTTCGCCGCTTATAATCCACAGGGATGTGAAATCAAACAACATATTGTTGGGTCCTGACTTTGAAGCTCATGTAGCTGATTTTGGGCTGGCTAAGTTTATGATGCAAGATGATGGAGCTTCTGAGTGTATGTCATCAGTCGCAGGCTCGTATGGATACATCGCTCCAGGTACATAACTGATTCCCAACACTTGTTTCTTGCATTACACGTAATAATACTTACGGTTAGGCATTCAGGTTTCCGTTCGGTTTATTTAATGTCTTGGCTTATCTAGTTTGGGATAATACATGCCAGAATCTATTTAAGTTTGGGATGGTTAGTCTTTTGTTTTTTGAACAAGTCAATTTTGTTTTTTAAAATGCTCATTCCTACCTAAAACTCATGTACGGTCCATTTTAACCTATTTTTATCCAATTGCGTAAATGCAGAATACGCATACACACTGAGAATAGACGAGAAGAGTGATGTGTACAGCTTTGGTGTAGTGCTATTGGAGCTAATAACAGGTCGAAAACCAGTAGATAAGTTTGGAGAAGAAGGAATTGACATTGTGCAATGGTCAAAGATTCAGACAAATTGTAACAAACAAGGTGTGGTAAAGATCATAGACCAGAGATTGAGCAATGTGCCATTGGGAGAAGCCATGGAGCTGTTCTTCGTGGCAATGCTATGTGTTCAAGAACATAGTGTTGAGAGACCGACCATGAGAGAAGTTGTCCAGATGATTTCTCAAGCTAAACAACCGCATACTTTCTAAATCCAGTATGAGTGTGTTAAATATTTTTTTGTTATGGTGTATGTATAACGTGGTTATAGTGTTTTTTTTAGAAATGTAATGAAGGTTTGGTGGTTATATGAGTTTATATAAATGTTGAGAAGGAGGGGAAGGGTTTAGGATTATATCCGTGATACCATATATCCATCCATCCAGAACTTTAAAGAAGTTAACACAATTGCGAAAGATGTGAGAGATTATATAATCCTACATCATCGACAAAAAAAAACAATATTATCCTACATCGAATACGAAAGCTTATCAAGATAATTGTGGGTGTTAATATGCATAATTAATAAGTTTGATTACATGTTTTTATATCTATTTCGAATACGCAGTCTAATATTCATTTTAGAAAAAGTTAACACAAGAAATTGTAGCATAAAAATTCGTAATCTCACATCTCAAACAACGTCATCCCCTATATATTATTTGAGAAGCATTGCAATATTTTTTTGTAGCCACGTGTCATCACTAGAATGATTCTTAGAATCCTTAGAAAAATAGGTTGGTCCATCTAAATATATAATAAATTTTTTATTAAACCACAATAAATACATTATTAGTGTGCTTTATTATTTCCTTAAATAAGATTACAGAATTGTCTAATATGACTAAAGTATATATGACAATTAATGATTTTGAATAATAAAGATTTGATCAAAATAAATGTGTATTATAATTATATTTGTTTAATTTAAGCTATTAAAATAAATTAAACAATCATAGTAACCATATAATAAAAATTAAAAAAATATTTATATATTATATTTTGAATTTTTAAAAACGAGTATAAATTACTAAAACTATTAAAAGTTTCACATTCAAATTTTGTGATCTATGATTTAAAACTTTTGTTATGACATGATACAAATAATTAAAAAATAATATAAGTTAAAAGTATCATTTAATAAGTATCAAAAATAAAATATATATAAATATATGTATCATTTTAAATTAAACTATATGCTATATAAAAATACATATATATCTTAATTTTGAAATTTACTTTGAACATTTTTTTGATAAAAAAATTGAAACAATATTGACAACTTAATTTTTTAAAATATTATAAATTACTTAAACCATTAACCCCACATTGAAAAATTTGTTATCACTAATTTAGACTTTTTTGCTATAACAGATACAAATGATAAAAAAATATGAGCAAAAAGCATCATCTAATAAATATTAATATTAAAATATATCATATATATGTTACTGTCATTTAAATTTAATTATATATCATATCAAACGGAAAAAATATTTTTTCGATTTATAAAAGTTATTTATATGTTCACACCGATTTAATTATATAAGTAGTAGATAATGACTTTTTAATTATTCAATATATATTTATATTTTATAATATGTTATAAACATATAATATATAAAATAATTTATATATATATAATGTTCATCCCGCACAAGGCGCGGGTCTTAACCTAGTGTAGTATTATTTTTGCGCTTTTTTAAAACGGTGTAGAAAGAGAACTATTTTTAAAAAATGAACATGGTATATATCTCTCTCTATGAGATGTTTCATCAGTACATGCATACATACCCAAAATTTCTATCATTCGAACAAAAGTGTAAAAAGTGTATACTCGTTTAAAAGGTTTCTTCTTCTTTACAAAAATAAAAGTGTGATTTTTGCAAAAAAAATAAAATAAATAAATAAAAGTGTGATATTCATATTAATCATTAAATTTGGAAATGTATCTGAAATGGAATTTGAATATCTTACAGTTCCAACATTTGAATTATTTATTTTGAAAAGACCAAAAATTTCCAAATCCAGAAATTAGGTGGACTGATGCTAATGTTTTATTCAAATTTATCAGTCTATTTTGAACAAGTCCTTTTTTTTTTTTTTGAACGACTATTTTGAACAAGTCCAATAATTTGCTTTGGTTGTGGACTGGACTGGTGGAGTATCAAATTATTACGGTTCTTAACTATTTGGTTCGGTTACACAACACCCGGTTCAGATTTCCGGTTTGGATCCATCATATAGACTAGATTTAAACCGACTAAAGCAACTCCCGTAGAAAAAGTTAGAAACCAAAGTTTGAAGCATCTTCTTCCTCTCCGCCTAGAAACTTTTGGAGCTCACCAACGGTCAATCGATTTTTATAAGGAATGAAGCATTCTAAGGATCCGTTTGAAGCAGCGATTGAGGAGGAGCAAGAGGAATCGCCGCAAGAATCTCCCGTTAGCTACGGCGGAGTAGGAGGAGGCGGAAATGATGACGGTCTAGTTGAAATCGACCAGACTCCGGAAGAGAGTGAGAGAGATGTAAGTGTTCGCCGTCAAAACAAGAAGTCTAAAACCTCATCCGTTATTGCTGAAGCGAAGAGCAAAGATGAAGATGAAGAGAGAATATGGAAGCTGAGCTAACTAAATACCCAACTACTGCTGATCCTGCAAAGATGGCTACAATGCAGTGAGTGTTTCTTGATTTTTTTTTTAAATCAGCTTAACCCAAAATCTGAGGGTGATGATTGGTTGATTGTTTGTGGAGATTCTCTACAGGGTCATTTTGTCGCAGTTTACTGAAGATCAGATGAGCAGATATGAATCTTTCAGGAGATCTGCACTTCAAAAAGGAAACATGAAGAAGGTAAGGACACTCGAAATGATGTTTCTGTTGCGTTAAAACATGAACCGCTTAGCTTTGTGTGTTTCTTGGATGCAGTTATTACAGGGAGTCAGAAGATCAGTATGCCAATAACAATAGTTACGTGTGGTATCGCAAAGATGTTTGTTGGTGAACTTGTGGAAACAGGTAAAGACTGGTGTAAAGTTTCGAACTTTTAACATAGAATATATGCAAGAAAGCTCAGTCTTTTGATGGAACAATTGTGTTTGAAGCTCGAGTTGTTATGGGGGAAAGGAACGTCTCCGGACCTATCAGACCATGCCATATCAGAGTCTTTTCGGAGACTAAAGCTCGAAGGGAAAGTGCCTAAAAGATCAGTTCCACGCCTCTTCCGCTAGACAGAACAGAGAACTTGGTTTAGTCCCCAAGATCGTTTTGGCTTTTATGTCCTGCTAATCTGGTTTACTATTTGGTTTCTGGTTTTCAGTTTCATATCATCTGGAATCAATACAAAATAATTCTCATTAGGTGAAAAAATAAGGTTTTAGTCGATTATATGTGGAATTAACTTTTTCATATTTTTATTGAAAATAATATATTTAAGGATATTAACTAAATTTTAGTTAATTATAAATAATTATGGAATAAATAATATTAATCTACAACTTCATTTTAATGTATATGTTAATATATTATTATAATGTATTTAAATAAGATAAATAATTAAGATAAAATAAATGTTTTGATTAAATTTAATTGGTATTTTTATCATAATAACATTTAATTATTTCATAGTTATTAATTTTTAATAGATTAAATAACGTATTAAAAAAATTTATGTTTAAATAATTTATATTCCGCCATTCTGTAAAGTTTATCTAATTGTTTAGAAAACTATTTTGCAATTTTTTTTCAGCGGATTTCAAAATTTTCCGTAACTTAATTAATTTTTTTTCCAGTTGTAGTTGGTTCAAGTTGAAAAATACTGGTTAATTTGGTTTACTAGAAAGTTGTGATTCGATTTTGGTTTAAACTTTTCTCTTTTTTGTCACGTTTTTTTAAGCCCATACCGTTTTTCCGTTTAGACGAATCTTACAAGATGAATTTCAGTTTATATGTTTCGTCGACGTTATTGTAAAACGTGACAATCAGAAATGGGTCTATTGTCAAATTGGTACGGATACGTATTTTTACCACACATTGGCTGACTGTCTAGTGGGCCTTATGATGGCCCTAATATTGTAACGTAAGGTATAGACTATTAGCGCACAGAGATGAAAGTATGGGGTGTGAATTGGAAGTGTACAGAAACTTGAAGGACTCGATGGAAAGATAAAAAAAGAATAAAAGAAGTGTTTGACACAATAACGCACCCACTACTATCTTTCTTTCTCTCCTTCTTCCTCCTCCCTCACTGATAACGCAGAGCCTCCGTTTCTTCTATCTCTCTTCCTCCCACAATTTATCTTCGTCTTCGTCTTCTTTTCATTCTATTTCTTAAATATTCCTTTTGATTCTTTTGAACGAGAAAGTTGAAGAAGAACGAGGAGGCGGTGTTTCTAGCTTGTCCTTGGTTAAATGGAAGGACATTAGGTGTGGAGAAAATTGAACGAATCCTGGATTTGTGAAAAAAAATAATCACAGATCGGAAATCGAGAAAAACTATCATTACAAAAAAAAAATTCGAATCGGGTTCTCACTTGGGGTATAATGATGAGGTTTCTCTTCTTCTTCTTCTTCATCATCCTCTCTGTTTTTTTTTTTTGGCTTTGTGCGTTTTGGAGTTTTCCACTGTTTTGGATTTCTTTTTGGTTTTGAATTTCTTAAATGGTTTTTATGGATCTGAGTTTGATTTGAAAAGCTTGATATTCAAACGTGTTTATGGCTCTAATGTCAAACCTAATCTTATTCTCCTAGTTTCCTTTTCATTTTGCTACCATTTCTTTTTGATCCAACAACAAAACTGTTATGAAATTTTCTGGGAAAAGATTTTCAACCAAAACTCTCCGAGCTTCATAGAGTCTGATTTGGATTAGCCACCATTAAAAAATTATACAGAAGATATATTTGAAGAAAGTTCACCTAAAACAACTTGCGTAGAACACAGACGCATTTCGAAATATCACCAATAAAATCTACCTTTTGGTTTAGTGATTTTGATCTGATATTGTTTTTGTTTTTTAATTAGGTATCAGAGAGTAAGCCCAGATTGTGTTCCCCTTACAAATGGAGCCAACAAGCCCTACTTGAGACCATCACCATCTAACGAAGACACAACGACCTCGATCGCCGCCGGAAGAGGATTTAACGGTGGATCATGCACCATCAGCTCGTCACTAGACGGAGTCCCCAAAGGATTCCGGTTCAGATCCACCCAACAACATGATCCTACTCCCAGCCCCGGCGGAGGAGGAGATGTGCTGTTGCAGTGGGGACAACGGAAGCGATCGAGAATCTCCAGAGCCGAGATCCGATCCTCCACCACCACACCTGCCGATGATTCTTCGTCTTCTTCTGGACAAGGTAAGACTCAATCGAACAAGCTCTCAAGAAGATCCCTAAATCCGTCTATGCCACCACCTGCTCCGGTTTTCTCTGCTCGGAGCTCAAACAATAGAAACGGTATCGTCGGCGGCAAGGAAATTTTCCTTTCCAGGTTTAGCCCAAATCTTCACACTCCCATGCATTTTCCTATTTTTATTTTTATTTTTTACTTTAAATGTAAAAATAGCTTTGATTTGTCTTTTTTTTTTTTTAAGATTTGTTACTTAAAAATTCTTTTGATTTTGTTACTGTAAATGTTATTTTCTCTAATCGTGACTTGCCCATATGTTTCTTTTTGTTCGTCCATGTTTATGTCATAAATACTGTTTCTTGTTTTTCATTTTTCGATTTATGATTTTTTTAATTTATTTATTTAGTTTAGGTTTTTTTTTTGAGATCCAGACGCTTGGTTCATGGTTCTTCTGCTAACCCATTCGCTAAAGTTAGTGATCCAGAACTCTTTTTAGGAATTTACATTAATACCCTCCAAAAGAAGCCGAGTGTTATGTTATGTCTCGTCTTTCCCCAAGTCTCTGTTTCTAGGTTTTTCGCTTGTTTAGCTTTTGGTTTGAAATATATAAAGATTTTTCAATCTAAATCTTTGATTGTTGTTTCAAGAAAATATTTTGCTTTCCTTTCTTTGACCCAATCTTCAAACACGTCTCGCGATATTAATCGATTTTAAGTTTCTTCGTATTTTCATTTTGGTCCCTAGAAGATACAAATCTTTAGTTTTTTTCTGCGTTTTGATTCTGATTCTTAAATATGTAAAGGGTGGAACTCGTTTTCCTTTTCTAATTTTCTTCAAAATAATAATATTAAGAAAACTTTCTTCATTTCATATAACTCTTTCCAAGGTGGAACTTTATTTTTAAAGAAACAAAATCACCTGTGGATTTAAGCTATTCATCATCATAATCATGTCCAGGAATCTAGAAGACCGATCAGCCAACGGATCACCATCAAGAAACATCAACAGCCGTATGGTGTCCAGATCAGCCGGCTCAAAGCGATCCCCACCGTCTCCTGACCAAATCGAGAAGAGATCTAGCGTCAGAGATCACCATCAGAACCATAGACAAAACGGGTTGGATCATAATCATGATCAACAACATCAAAGAGTGAGCAGATCAGAATCAGCGGCTCAGGCTCATCCAGAGCTGGAGACAAACAAAAACAATGGAGAGAAAGAGAAAGCAACGCAAGTGGAAACAAGAGAGTGGCCAAGGATCTACATTGCCTTGTCTAGGAAAGAGAAGGAAGAAGATTTCTTGGTTATGAAAGGCACAAAGCTTTCTCACCGACCCAGGAAACGAGCTAAGAACATTGATAAATCCCTCCAGGTACATATTAATTAATTAAAAATGAAATAAATACTTCAATTTTGTTTAGCATTAAAAAATCATAAAAGTTTGTTGTTAATTTGGGTGTTTGTGGACAGTATTGTTTCCCAGGGATGTGGTTATCTGATTTGACCAAGAATCGTTATGAAGTTAGGGAGAAGAAAACTGTGAAGAAGGTAATCAACTTTACTAATACTAACTCCTTTTAGTTCCTTAGTTTTGTGATAATGACAAAATAGATTTAAATAAGTAAAGGTTACTAGAATAGAAGAACACAAGATGGAATGGGTTTAGTTTAGGTCTTTTATATTTTACATAATAATAATTTATGAGTGGCATAGAAGGTGGTGAATTATAGACCTTATTTATTAATTTTAAAATAATTTATATTATTTAATGAAATGAAGAAAATAGACAAGACATGGGACCTACTACTATTCCACCTAATGGAGAGAATAATGAACTGTTTTTTTTCTTTTATCATTTTCTCAAGGAAAAGAGTCAATAATACAATTATAAAAGTTGTTTGCAAAGTAACACTTGAAACCACTTATAATAAAAATAAAATCAAGTGGGGTTTTTCTCTGTTTTTTGTCAAAATTATTTGATTTTTTGTTTGCATATGTGATCAACTGAAAACACTAGGCTCAGGCAAATTTTGAAGCAAATGTAATGATTCAAGTGTGCTTATGGGGAATGAAAACTATTTTATTTGATTAATTATATGCAGCAGCCGAAACGGAGAGGATTGAAAGGGTTGGAGAATTTGGACACCGACTCCGAGTAAATTCTTTTTTTTTTTTTTTTGTGGTTTTCGATTGAGAATATAAAAGAATTGAGGACCTACGTACGTTTGGCTTGCTTGTCATGCTCGTGCCAACAGGAACCCAGTGGAGAGAGAGCTATCGAGAAGTAACACCCTAATTTTTTTTTTTGGTTTCTGTTAGTAGTTAAAAGAAGGTGAGAATGCATCCACATAAACATAATTCAGCCTTTTAAAATTATTAGACAAAAATCAATGAAATGAAAAAATGGATTGTCTCTGTTTTGAAACTTATTTTGTTTTTTCTTTCTTGGATAAATCAATTTTATAGATTCCTATATGCGTGAATAATTAATCCAAAAAGAACAGTGTCAAGTTAAAGAAAAGTATTTCTGATCACGTCAAAGGTTATTTATGAATGATTCGAATCTCATTGACTTTACGTTGTTGTCAAGCATCAAGCTGTTCGATTCTGATTCAAACTTGCTTCATGTACATGCTTCAGTAGCCTCTTTGAAGCTTTACTCTCAGTTTAAATGAGTTGCTTAGTTATAGGCTTCCTCTGATTGTTGACCAAAAAAAAAAAAAGGCTTCCTCTGATTAAGCGGCAGTGAAGGAATACAAATGGAAGATCTCACCGTTTCGTTGCAGCTATATTTCCGGGAGATCATGTAGCTCAAACTATGACGTTTGTGTTTGTCGGTGATCTGATCGCCATGTCACGTTTGGTTTATTTAACTTGTTTCAGTTTTACCGTTTCATTTAACTGGCCGTTTATGGCTGTAAAAGAACACGGCTTGTGCTTGCGGGATACTGAAATGGCACGATATTTGCTTGAGGAAAACTTTAACGGCACATTTGTTCTTGTGGGAAACAAAAACGACAAGATTTGTGCTTATAAGAAAATGCAACGACACAATTTGTGGCTGTGGGAAATCCAAACGGCACGCGATGTGCCTCTGAGACACTGAAACGGATAGGATTAACTATGAGCCCTTCATTATTCTGAAGAGATAACACTATACAAGTCTCACTCTATCTTCTTCCTCTTCAACAATCCACCAAAAATTCAAACCCTAGCTTCTCGATTCCATGGCGATATCATCTCCCGCCGCTTGTTCCTCTAGGCTCATCACTTCCTACTCCACCCCTTCCCTCCCTCTCTCCCCCGCCGCCATTTCCACCTCCACCAAACTCAAAGCCCTAAACCTCTCCTCCTCCTTCCTCCCTCCACACTCATTCACCACCCCATCCTCCACCCTTCCCCAATCCACCCGCCGCTCCTTCACCGTACGCGCGGCACGTGGCAAATTCGAGAGAAAAAAACCTCACGTGAACATCGGAACAATCGGACACGTGGACCACGGCAAAACCACCCTAACCGCCGCCCTCACCATGGCCCTCGCCTCCATGGGAAACAGCGTCGCCAAAAAGTACGACGAGATCGACGCCGCGCCCGAGGAGAGAGCCCGCGGAATCACGATCAACACCGCCACCGTCGAGTACGAGACCGAGAACCGCCACTACGCCCACGTGGACTGCCCCGGCCACGCCGATTACGTCAAGAACATGATCACCGGAGCCGCGCAGATGGACGGAGCCATCCTCGTCGTCTCCGGCGCCGACGGACCTATGCCGCAGACCAAAGAGCACATCCTCCTCGCTAAGCAGGTCGGCGTCCCGGACATGGTCGTCTTCCTCAACAAAGAGGATCAGGTCGACGACGCGGAGCTGCTTGAGCTTGTGGAGCTTGAGGTCCGTGAGCTTCTCTCCTCTTACGAGTTCAACGGCGACGATATCCCGATTATCTCCGGATCCGCGTTGTTAGCTGTGGAGACGCTTACGGAGAATCCTAACGTGAAGCGTGGTGATAACAAGTGGGTGGATAAGATCTACGAGCTCATGGACGCCGTTGATAGCTACATCCCTATCCCTCAGAGACAGACTGAGTTGCCTTTCTTGTTAGCTGTTGAAGATGTGTTTTCCATCACCGGACGTGGGACTGTAGCCACCGGGAGGGTTGAGAGAGGTACGGTGAAGGTTGGAGAGACTGTTGATTTAGTTGGTTTGAGAGAGACTAGGAACTATACTGTTACTGGTGTTGAGATGTTTCAGAAGATTCTTGACGAGGCCTTAGCTGGTGACAATGTGGGGTTGTTGCTTAGGGGTATTCAAAAGGCTGATATTCAGAGGGGGATGGTGTTGGCTAAGCCTGGGAGTATTACTCCGCATACTAAGTTTGAGGCGATTGTGTATGTGTTGAAGAAGGAAGAAGGTGGGAGGCATTCTCCGTTTTTCGCGGGGTATAGGCCTCAGTTTTACATGAGGACGACTGATGTCACGGGGAAAGTGACCAAGATTATGAATGATAAAGATGAAGAGTCGAAGATGGTTATGCCTGGGGATAGGGTGAAGATTGTTGTGGAGCTTATTGTGCCTGTGGCTTGTGAGCAGGGGATGAGGTTTGCTATTAGAGAAGGAGGGAAGACTGTTGGTGCTGGTGTTATTCAGTCTATCATCGAATGATTGTTGTAGCATATCTCTATCTACTTGTTTTTGTTTTTGTTTCACAGAACTCTGTTGAGTTTTTACATTCAAATCAATGTCATATAATTCTTGATGGTTGGATCGTTGTGTTCTGACTTTGAGCTACCTTGGTTTGAAACAATTGTTCAGACACTGGAAAGATAACATTATCATCTCTAAACTGCCCGTGAATTACAAACGTGAATATAATGGCAAATAACTTGAAAGAGATGATCGAGAAGAGGAAGGAGGGAGCTCATGGATTGCGACCACCACCTCTGCCACTGTAAGATGGGCCTGTGTCGATCTGACCATCTGTTTGATAACTTCTTATTCTCCTCCCTAACAAGACATTGTTATTAGCTTGAGTGGAAGACAACTTCTATATAAGTAATGCATCTTATCATCTATATGCTTATAATAAGGGAACACTAACCAGCTCTTGGGAGTGATTCTTGTTTAGAAGCAAGAACAAGACTGTTGCCAAGAAGAAGAAGCAGGAAGAACACAAAACCCAAAAGTGAAAAGTGAAAAAACCTTTCTCATTTTACTCAAATATCTTATTTGACCTCTTAGTTTTTCTATTTTTGTATATGTATATATAAAGGCTGATTAGAGGTGGGTTTAGGCTAAGTAGATTTTTAATGAAATTTTAAGAAAGATTCGTATTACAAAAAGTGGTGGGATGATAAAGTATCATACACCACGAATCTCATGTGTCATCACCCTCCAACTTGATCTTTCAAAGATGACTTGTTTATAAATTCTTTCTGTCTTCATTTGATCTCTATCTCTCTCTCTCTCTCTCTATCGGTTCGAGGATTTGATCCAGACCCGTGAAGATAGAAAGAGCCAAAAAGACACCTTTAACGTCAACGGCACAAGTTGTCTGGATGAGATTTTTTTTGTGATGATATGTAATACAAAATATGTTTATCTAAACTTGAGATCTTGCTGCATCAGTAGATATTATACATATTTCTTATAATAGGATTCTTTTGATGCATGATAGCAAAATAGGAAGTTTCATGTCTCTCAGATACGTCGAAGTGAAGCCAATCTCCTCTCTAAATCATCCACTTCAGTTGATCCTGAGCTGCAAGGAGAGTTAAAGAATGTATGAATTTGCTATCCCAAAGAATCTTTATAGATCAAAGTAACTAATTTGAATTGTACATACTCATTGTTCTCGCTCTTGTTATTGACTGTGTTGGGAGCAGCGGTCTTTGTTGCAATCCGACCCTTTGGAGCTGAAGACAACTGTTTACAAAGAATCAAGAAACATGATATGAATTTTTAAACCACCATGAAAGTTTAGCCCCCAACCAACTGTTTAAGAAAAACCAACCTGAGATGCAACACCAACACCAATCTCATCGAGCACCTGTGTAAGAACAAGGCAATATAAAGGGAATGAGCACAATAGAGGAAGCGTGGAGAAAACTAACGAGAGGTGTGTGAGTAGTGATTCTTGTGATTGAAACCTGGTTAGTGAGATCTTCAGTTTCTTCTTCAGCTTCGTCTTTGTCAAGTGTTTCATCAATTGCCTCTGACATCATCTCTATCTGCAATCACACAAAACACAAGACATGACACAGCTAATCTTTGAGGGACTTAAAATATCATCATCTTAATAAAGCAATAGAGAGATTGTTTACCGTCATGTCCAGTTGTGCAGACTGCTTCTGAAATTCCTTGATCACCTTAGCTTGTTTCGTTGGTGCCATTTGCTGAAAGTGTCGTCAAACAACACAGCAGAAAATAAGTTGAAAAGGAGTGAGAGAACCCATCAAAGTAGTAAAGTTGGATAACTACCTTGTTCATTGCAACCATGGCTGTGGTTGCACCTTTCATTCCTGATGAGATTGAGGTGCTTGCATACAATGCCTATGTATCAAAACCAGGAAAGAATCATCCAGTAAGTTCATAATGGTATTGAAGCATGTGGAGATGAATGGGTGGAGAGATCTAAGTGACCTAACCAACCTGTGTATGCGTGGTCACACCACGAATTTGAGCTCGGCTTCCCTGCAGATTGGTGATCTGTTGCCTTAATCTAACAAGTTGTCGAGCTAAGATCTTTGTGGCAGCCTATGAAAAAATGTTTTCAAACATAAAAAATGATTAGTCATGTACAAGAGAAGAGTCTTGAGTAAGTTTATATAGTAAACAGTAGAAAAGAAACTGTGAATATAGCAACTGAATCCTCTGCAAGTTTTAACAAAGTAAGCACCCAAAAGTTATGATTCCTGCTATAAAGACAATACCTCATTCCCAGTCTTAGCTGTTTTCTTGATTTCTGCCACAAGCCTCTTCTCCTAATGACCATATTCGGTGGAACACTCAAGAGTTACTAATCTAACAGCATCGCAGAGAATAAAATCAAAGACGAAAGCAAAAAAAAAGAAGAAGTCCTTTTACCTCCAGTTGAAGAGATGTAATCTCACGTTCAATACCTGCAATTACATTGGTTAAATGAAATGACGAATCTATGTTAAGAAAGAGTGAATAAAACTATGAAGTAATCCAAAAGAAACAAACTCAGCTAGCATCATATAATGCAAACTACTCTAGTCAAAGTAAGGGAAGAAGCAAGAACATGTCTGTCTATAAAGACAAATATCACCTCAGAGGCTCTCCACAACAACAAGGTCTATAAAAATGTAAAACCACAGCTCTAAGACTTCCCTTTGCTACACTATGTTTTGAAGTGGCAAGGTATAATCTACTCACAAAGGAAACTTTTTGAACAGAGAAGGAAGACAATATAATACCTCGTGTAGCCACAGCCATTTCTCTCTTGCTGGTGCGGAGAGCCTCTGCATAAGGAAAATGATTTTCAAAAAGCAAGTATTGAATCAAGTTAAATTATTAATTTAGCAACAACACACATTCACACTACATCGTCAGATTTAAGCAGAATCGGGTAGATTCAAAGGTGGCATTTTTGCAGGATTGTTCTAAAACCCAGAAAGATATCTCACTCCATACCGTCAGGTGTGACGATTCAATGTGACATTTTAGCAGAAACAATTACGAAGCCGAAAATAGTGGGCGGTGAATGGAAAGATGAAAGCTTTTACCTTTGGGAGTGGTCTTTTTCTTGAAAATGTTCATGGTGGTTGATTGTCTTCTCTGAATCAAATCAGTGATTCTTGTGCTTATGGGGACAAAACCCTAGTTACGGTCCAGAGGGAAGTGAAGTTGATCTACGGGAAGAGAGAGAGAGACAAGAGTGGGGAAAAGGTGTGACCTTTATTTTCTCCTCTCTTTCTTTTCTTAGTATAAATTTTTCTTTGGTCATCAACGCAACGGCTCTACGGAACTTGCCCGTTACACTAGAAATTAGAAAATACACATTTTTTTCTTTTGATAAAAATGATTCCAAGTTATGATAAAAGTCATATAACTTTTTTTTAACGAGCTAGTTGTATTTTTTTTTTTTTTTTAAATTAAACTCGGATCTATTAAATACACAGACCTAATCTCCAAGTGAATGTACAGTCCACAGATAGACCTTCTCTCTTGAGCATTCAAATGAATCGAAAACAATAGCTCATATCAGCGGGATTCGAACCAAGGTTCGCTGTATTGAGTTTATTCACTTTAAGTGTCATTAGACTACCACCACTAGTTTAGTAGTTAGCGGAATCAAATCGTTACGTTCAGATTATAATGAAAAAACGGGTATTTAAATACCAAACTTTCACAAATTCTCCCAAATAAATACAAACTTTTCATTATTCCAAATAAATCGTAAATTTAATTTGACTCAGCCATATTAAATATATTTTTGGTCAACTTAATTTGCCATCTAATCACCGTTCAATATTTTTAGTTATTGATCATCTTCAAAATAGAACAAAATAGACATATTCATTACGGGTATATCATCTAATAATATAAAAAAAAAACAGATCAAGTAAATCTATTAAAAATATTTAAAAAATAGTGCTATGTATTATTACTCCTTTTCTGAATTTTTTCAAAGTGGAACTGAGTTTTATTTACTAACTATACCCTGAATTGTAGGAAAGTAAATAAAATAATAAGAACGATTTTCCAGTTAAAAATAATAACATGAGTTCAAAATTTTCAGTTGGTAGTGGATTGAAAGTAACAATTTGGATTTTTAGGTTTCTGTTACGTTTCTAAAGCAACACGTTAACATTTAACGGTGAGTAGGTAGATTAAATTGGTAAAAGTGTATCTAATATGGCTTGATAAATAGGATTCTCTCCCTTTCTTAAAATTACATATTTTAGAGAAAAAATTTATTTCAAAAAATCCAATTTTTATTTTTTTAATGCATATTTTATTAACTAATTTGTAAACTTCAAAAAATTTAGTTGCATTAGTTAAAGGGCAATTGTCAATAATAGCACCTTTTGAAGTTTTCCTTCCCAAACTAGCACTCAGGATTAGAAGTCACAAAAATAGGTTTCATTAAAGGGGTAATTTACCTTTATACCCTTTGTTATAAGAATAGAAAAAAAAAACATTTCATTTCATTCGATCGCGAATCTTCTCCGGCTCCTCTCGGGAATCTTCACCCTCACCGGCACTGTCGTCTCCGACTCGGGAATCGTCGTCTCCGGCTCGGGAATCATCTTCTCCGACTCGGGAATCGTCGTCTCCGGCTCGGGAATCATCTTCTCCGACTCGGGAATCGAAGTCTCCGGCTCGGGAATCATCTTCTCCGGCTCGCTAATCGTCTTCTCCGGCTCGCTAATCATCTTCTCCGGCTATCTAATCATCAGCGTCACACTCTCTACTCTCAAAATCGGTAACTTTTTAAAATTAGGGTTTTTGAATTAAAATTTGGGAAGCTTGCGTTTTGATTTTGATTTGTGTGTTACTCGTTCTTATTAACAAGCGAAGCAAATGAAGACTTTTGTGTTGTTTTGTATTTGTGTTATTTCAGGAAAGCCTTCCAGAAAAGTTTGAAATTTTTTTTTTCCTTGTTTACGCAGGATAGAAACAAGATGGGAGATTCAGTACCTCTAAAACTAGCACTGCCAGAGCTGAAGTATCCTATTGGTTCACAGCCAAAAGAAAAGTCAGCAATCAACCAATACTCTGGTTCAGATTATATCTCTATTGTCAAAAGCATCCTAAAACCAGATGAGATGATAAGAGTCCGAGGATCATTTCTGGGACCTGTAATGAAGCTCAGTGAGAGAGGATTGAAGTTATCAGCAAAGATAGTCTACGCCATTCTCACTAGAAGCATCGTTTCTGTCAAGGAGAATGAAGCCTGGTTCCATTTCGGTGCGCAGCCAATGAGGTTCTCTATAAGAGAATTTCATATGATGACAGGCTTGAAATGTAGTGGTGCATTAGAAGGACCACGAAGGGAAACCGAGAGATTTAATTGGGAATTGCTAAAGGGGCGTAGTCATAAGTTAAGTGACGTGGTGGACCAGCTCAGAAACACAAGAGAAGATGCTTCTGAGGAGAGAATATGCCTCGCAATGCTCATCCTGGTAGAGAGCATATTATTGCGGAAGAGCAAAGGAGGGAGTTTTCCTTTGGAATATGCGAAAAATGCACAGGATATGACATATCCATGGGGAAAAGAGGCTTACATTGTGCTCCTGAAGTCAATTCAAAACGCTGTCGCGAATCATTTGGAGAATAAATCCAAATTTGAGTTGCAAGGTTATCCTCTAGTATTCCTTCTTTGGATACTAGAGTCGATTCCTTTGCTAAGGAATAAGTTCAGTAAGTGTGTACCAACAGTTGAGGTTCCTGGGCCGACTTACTTGTGTGAAAAATACACTGAGATAGAGAATCCATCACTTGATAGGGTTTTACAGGTTGAAGCTGATACAAAGGTAAGCTTTTCCAAGTATATGTTTCTCAGTTTATTTGGCTTTTTCTTTTTAATATGTTTCTCATTGGTCTTTTTTTGAAATATTCTCAGCTGAAGGTCCATTGCATACTACCTTCTATTCCTCATGATCCAGAAGATGATATCTCCATTGAAGACAAATATAGTGACGAGTTGGAAACAGTGAAAGATGTAACAAAGAAAGGGTACAAGATTACAGCCGATGACTGGGAAAATAGGTGTGTAGACACATTTGACACATTGGATGCTCTTATTCAAATGATGGCAAATAAGGAGACTGGCCAAGCTTCTACTCCGATTGATGAGGATTCAGTAAATGAAAAAGTGAACAGGATCATCACGGTAATGGAGGAGAATCTGAAGAGCATGAAGGATCGAATGTCATTACTGGAAGAAGAAAACATACATCTTAGAGCTCGTGTGTCAGAGTTGGAAGGAAACAGCAATGTTTTTCCCACTAACGTGACACAAAAGGTAAATTCTCAAAACATCTTCTTTTACATTTGCATTTTCAAGTATTTTTTGGAAGATCTTGTACATATTCTTGAATGCCTTCCTAATATTTGACAAACAGCGATCCAGTGGGACACCTTTATCTCCAATGTCTCACACGCAACCATCGAGTGAGACACCTTTATCTCCAATGTCTCAACAGCCTAATTTGACACATGAGGTATGTAACCAATAAATATTGTTGAGTTTTGAAGTAATATTTGGAAAGCTTTTGTACTTCTTGAATGCATTCCTGATTTTTGCAGGAGACAATGATTGAATCAGCTGCATCTCCAAAGTCTCAACAAAATGAGGTATATGCTCAAAAATTTTAAGAAAATATTTGGAAATTCTTGTACAAAATCCTGAATGCCTTCCTGATTTTTGCAGGATTACACGCAATCATCGAGTGAGACGCCTTTATCTCCAATGTCTCAACAGCCTAATTTGACAAATGAGGTATGTAACCAATAAAATATTGTTGAGTTTTGAAGTAATATTTGGAAGCTTTTGTACATATTCTAGAATGCATTCTTGATTTTTGCAGGACACAATGAATGAATCAGATGATGAAACTCCTGCCCTTGATACTCAAGTATTCTCTCCTAATCTGACAAAAGAGGTATATGCTCAATGATATTGTTTTCACAGTTGGAGTTTACAAATTAGTTTTGGGTGATTTTTTTTTACATATAAAGGCTTTTCTGATTTTTGACAGAAAGAAACAGAAACGTCTACCGGTGAGAGGCCATCCAATCCTAATCAAGATGGAAAACCAGATGATGAGGTAATATTTATTCTAGAAATTATAGTTGAATGTATTCATGATGGCCATTCCTGATATTTTTTTGCAGATTGTGAGAGAGAAATTAACAAGTGAGTCACCTGCTAGTCAGAGTCAAGTTTTGCAGAAAGAAACAGTAGAAATGAATGAGACACCTTCTTCTCCAATAGCTCCAAAGAGTATTGAAACTCCCGTTTATACTCCAAGTCAGACTCAGCAGGTACATGGTCAAAAAAAATCTTGGATTTTTAAGTTAATGTTTGAAAGCTTTAGAACGTACTCTGGATTGACTTCGTGATAATTTTTACAGATTGAGAGAGAGCCATCGGATGACACGCCTGCCCTTGATACTCAAGTTTTTACTCCTAATCTGACAAAAGAGGTATATGCTCAATGACAGTTGGAGTTTACAATTAGTTTTGGGTGATTTACATATATAGACCTTTCTAATTTTTGGCAGAGGGAAACACAAACCTCTACTGATGAAACGCCACCCAAAACTAATCAAGGAGAAGGAAAACCAGATGATGAGGTAATATTTACTCTAGAATTATAATTGAATGTATTCATGATGGCCTTTCCTGATATTTTTTGCAGATTGTGATTGAGTCACCTGCTGCTCAGACTCAAGTTTTGCAAAAAGAAACACTGGAAATGAATGAGACACCTTCTTCTCCAATATCTCCAAAGAGTATTGAGGCTCAAGTTTTTACTCCAATTCAGAAACAGCAGGTAAATGTTCAAAAAATCTTGGAGATTTCAAGTAATGTTTGAAAGCTTTTGTACGTGTTTTTGATCCCCTACCTGACTTTTTTTTGTTTTTTTTGCAGACGGTAACAGAGGAAACGTATGAGGCTACACAGCCATTGACTGAGATCATTTCAGCAAACAATAAAAAGGTAAGCATAGAAATGTCTTTCATAAGTACAACTTGAATTTTAAATTGTAGAAACTTCTTCATAACTACCTCTTTTATTTTACTGTTATTACAGGAGGATACACATGCTGTGCATTACAGACCCTCCTCTCCATTGTCTTCACTAATTGCACTAGTTATTGAAGAAAATAAGAATGCTTTGGTAAGAAGAAATATTTAAAATGTTTAGGTAATATTTTTCTATTCAACTAACTCTTACCATTTACTTTTGTCTTATAGAGTGAGACAGAAACTGCGACCCAATATTTTTCTACAAGTGAAGGAGAGCATTCACAATCAAGCAGAAAGAATCAAGCGGAAGAATATCTCAAGGATACTACAGAACCTACTACTGAGCTAGTTTCCACAGATGTTTCGAAGACACAGCCTCTTACTCCGCAAACACAGCACCTTCAGACAAGTGAGGGAGATCAATCCGATGAGACACCATCAGAGCAGAATCAAGCAGAAGAAAATCTCAAGGATACTACAGAACCTACTACTGAGCTAGTTTCCACATATGTTTCGAAGATGCCGCCTATTACTCAGCAAACAGAGCATCTTCAGACAAGTGCTATAGATTTTTCAGAAAAAAACGAGGTATGCATCGAGTATATTTGATCTTTAATTATTATTCTAACAATTTAAAACCGCTGATGTTACTGAATCTTCATTTTTAATAGGTTGAAGTAAGCAGGCTTCTAGCTCACTTTCAAATAGGCGCAGAGGTTGAAATTTTGTCTACTGATGACGAAATATGGTATCCAGGAAAGGTTGTTGATCTTAAACTGTGTGAAGGACTAGAGGAGCTGACAGTTGAGTACACGACACTCTTCACAGACCAACATAGACTTCAGAAACTTCAGGATACTATCACGGCTGACAAAATACGTCCTGCAACACCAACTAGTGACCAAAAATCCTTTGAGATGATGGATAAGGTAGAAGCCTTCTACAACAATGGCTGGAGCAGCGGACAAATTAGCATGGTACTTGGTGATAACACATACTCGGTGTGTCTCTATACTTCTATGGAAACTATTCTATTCAAACATTCAGATTTGCGAATTCATAGAGAATGGAAAGATGGAGTCTGGAAGATGGCAGATAAGGTAAATCATAACTAGAATTATACTTCACGTGAATTGTTTGATATACATACATTTTAGTTTCAGGAATGGTTTCCAGAAATTCCGATTGCAACAAATTTGATAATATTTTGCTTGGTGTCTATTGTTTGATTAAAGGTGAAGCCTGATAAGAAAAGGAAAGCTGCTGCCTCATCACAAAATTCAGGAATGGATAATGTTTTCCTAAGAAGGAGCGAGAGGGTGCCTAAACGATCTAGAGACACAAAAACTCCATTCAAGTCTGACAGAAATCCGGCTTTAACTGTAATACCTGAGATTATACCTGCAGTTGATCCGTTTTCAACTCCTGCGGAACATAAGCTTTCAAGGCTTCAAAATTGGATGACATTAAAGCCCGGCATGCATGAAACGTAAGCATGTTTCTGTCCTTGTCTATATATTCTTATATTTATGTATAAGAGGTTTGGTAATTCCTTTGAATCTTTAATCGACTGCAGGTCCCTATCAATCAATGATAATAAGATAAGGAAATCTTTCTTTCAAAGCATGGAAAATGCAAAAAAGGACCTTAAGAAAGAGGTAATTTGTTTACATATGTTCTTGCCTTGAGCTTTTTTTTAAAAAAAAATTCAGGAAGGATTTGTTTAGTTTCAGGAAATTATATAGTAACAAATTAGATAATGTTTGCCTTTTTTTTTGCAGCACATTGATGGAGCCTTTGCAATGCTAAATTGCAGAAGAAATGAGAATGCTGCTTGGTTCCACAACTACAAGATTCCAAAGGCGTGCTTCCTACCTATGGAGTTCTTGCATTGCTTGCTCTCTGATGATTTGGCTTACAAGAAAGAAAAGGTCAAAGGTAAAAAGATTTTCAACGATTTATTTAAAGATACTGTGAGAGGGAAGGTATATCCAGAGAAGACATGGGGAGAAGATGTTGATGTTGTGTATGGGATTACTCTTGGAAAAAAAAGCAATGTCTGGATTGGGATGGAAATTCATTTGAAGAAGAAAAGAATCACAGTATATGATTGTTTTCAAAAGGAAAGCAACAGCATTGATATTCCTCAAGTGAAAAAGTTGGCAGGTATGTATAAACAATCTGTATTTGATGTATTCATCTGTTTCTTGGTTTGAAATATTCAACTGATTCTATCTTGATATTGATTTTTAAATATGACAGTGTTGATTTCTAATCTGCTGGTGGAATCTTCTGGTGATGAGGTAGATAAGGTGAAGATGATTCCATTTGAGATTGAGCAGGCACAAGGTTTACCCAAGACAAAACATCCTTTCAACTGTGGGATATTTCTTGTCAAGATTCTGGAGTGCCAGTCATTGAAGATAGGAGACATGACAAAGATTAATGATGACAATGCATTGGAGCTAAGGAGAACCTTGTCTTGTGAGATCTTCAACCAATTTGTGGATGAGAGCTTTGGGAAATGAGAATGATGCATGAAAACATTTTTTGTTTTAGTTAAGACTCGGTTTTAGTTATGACTGTTTATTTTGTTATGTTGTTGGCGTCTGGTTACATAAGAAAGATTGGAAGGATATCAAGTATTTTATTTGGGTATCATATATCTTGGAAGGTTAAAATATTGTTTCTGGATGGGTTTCCAGAAAAAAAGTTAAGTGTTTCAAATGTAAAAAAGAATGAAATGAGATTATATACTAAGGATTGGACATGTATATGGTAAGCTTAAAATTGTGATGTTTACAGACAACAAAAATTTAGAACCACAAAGGATCGAACCCAGAGGGAGAGAGTCTGCGTATTTGGATAGTGTGGGAGTTTAGCCACTAGGCCAAGAAGAATCATCTGTTATGGATTACATTTAATTTTATTTAACTCCAAACTGTAACACAAAAAAGAATTAAAATAGATTTTGAATCCACCACATATCGAACCCGGGGATAGAGAGACTTTTGAGTTATAAAAAGCCTTGGTTTAACCGCTGGTCTGAGGAGAATCATCTGTTAAAGAATATTACATAAGCATACTTAACCCAATTAATATAGGATAGGTTTCCAAAACAATACATTTCGATTGAAAAAAAACAAAACTCTTGCCGTCTCAACACTCTCGCCGTTTCAAACTTCTCGAATCTCACTCGTCTCCGCCTCTCGAATCTCTCTCTCATCTCCATATCTCTCGATCTCCGACGAAAACCCATCTCCAGAACTCTCTCTCTCTCGATCTTTTACGCGAGCTCTCTCTATTCTCCGAGAAAAACCATTTCTAGAGCTCTATCTCTTGAAGGTATGTTGCAGATTCAACCTTATGTGTGTTTTCTTTCTGAGAGATTGGTCTCCTGTTTTTTGCTTGTGTATAGACTTGCTCGTTTTAACCTAATATGATTCGTAGAATTCTAGTTCATGTGAAAGCATGTGTATAGACTTCGGGAAGGATTTGTATTTTTTTCAGGAAACCCTTCCTGAAAATTGGATTTTAATTAATTTAGACAAATAAAATTTTTCTTGTTTACGCAGGATAGAAACAAGATGGGAGATCCATTACCATTAAGACTAGCACTGCCTGAGCTGAGGTATCCGATTGGATCAGAGCCAGAGAAGACGATATCGATAAACCAACACTCGATAGTTGCTTATATCAAAACTGTTAAGGAAATTCTAGGAAATGATGAGTTCAACAGAATAAGAGGGACGTTTTTGGGACCGGTGATCAAGCTTGGAGAGAGGTCTTTGAAATTATCAGCTAAGATAGTGCACGCAGTTCTCACCAAAAGCATCAAGACAGTGAAGAGACACGAAGCATGGTTCCATTTTGGTGCTCAGCCAATGAGGTTCTCTATAAGAGAATTCCACATGGTGACTGGTTTGAAATGTAGTGGTGAAGCAAGAGAACCACGAGAGGGAACCGAGAAATTTAAGTGGGACTTCCTAAAAGGGCGTACTCATACAGTAAAGGACGTGGAGAAGCAGCTCAGAAACACAAGAGAAGATGCTTCTGATGAGAGATTCTGCCTTGCAATGCTCCTCCTGATTGAGAGCATACTACTACAGAAGAGCCTTCTCGACGGTGGCACAACTTTTACTTTGGATTATGTGAAAATAGCGCAGGATATGGATGTCTTGATGACATACCCATGGGGGAGAACAGCTTATAATTTGCTGTTAAAATCACTTCAGAGAGCTGTCGACAAAAGCCTCGACAAAAACAATTATGATTTGCAAGGGTTCCCTATGGCATTTCTTATATGGATACTTGAGTCAGTACCTTTGCTACAGTATGCATTCAGTCAAGTTGTTCCTATTCTGAGCGTTCAACCGTCTACCCCAATATTTTTGTGTGAGAAGTACCTTCAAATAGCTTCTCCACAGCTGATAGATGTTCTCCTAATTGAAATCAAAGATCATGTAAGTTTTTACATTATTTTTTTCTTGTTTCTGTTTTGCCTTATGATTCTCCATTTAAAAGCTAATTATTTTTATGGTTTCAGCTTAAGGTCACATGCATCCTACCTCCTATTTCTAATGATCCAGAAGATGATGTTTGCATGGGAGACGAAGCTAATAAAGATCTGGATGACATGGCCGATTTATCCAAGAGAGGTTATAAGTTTAAAATTAGAGATTGGCGAAACATGTCAGTAGACCTATACGGTGCTAATGAAGAAATAAGAAGAGCATCTTTACTGTTTGGGAATGGAGGGATGAGTCAAGCTTCTACTTCGTATCAGGAGGAGTCTTTGGAATCAAAGATCAACAGAATCAGCGAGATGGTGGGAGATAATTTAAGGATCATGAACGATCGTTTGTGTTTGATTGAAAAAGACAGGAAACAGATTAAAGAACGTGTGACAAACCTAGAGAAACTACAAAGAGTTACTTCATATGAAACTCCAAACAATGAGGTAACTTTTTTTTCGGAAATTAAAATTAATGTTTATCTAGTTCTTGATTCAGTTTTGAGTTGTCAAGTAATTTTGGAAGATGTTATACATATTTAGGCTTGCCTTCCTAATTTTTGTTGTACTTGCACAGACTGACACAACTCCATTTCATGAGACGGCTTCCAGACAAGGTGAAGCCAATGCAGATCAAGCAGATGAACAACTTAACAATGAGGCAAGTATAATTTTGAAAACTGTTGGTATTTATAAAATTATGAATTTGGTACGTGTTCATAATCCCATTCCTGACATCAGGATACACGAGAGCCTATGAATGAGATCACGAAAGAGACACCTGGTTCTCCAATAGCTCAACAGAATATTGAGACTCCAGTCCTTACTCCAATTCAGACGCAGCAGGTACCTTCTTTAAAAAATTGGACTTTTCAAGTAATTTTTGGAAGCCCTTGTACGTGTTCATTCAACCATTCCTGAATTCAGGAGACTCACGAGCTTATGAATGAGATCATTTCACCAAACATTTCCGACACACAGCCAAATACCCGAGCTCGCAGAAATCTTTTAACAGAGCAAAATAAGGTATTACTTTCATTAAAACCTTTAATAAATACTCAGCAACTATCAAAATGACTGGATATCCTTGAATCTAAACCATCACAGGATGTAGAAAGCAGAGTTCAAAATCCCTTTGAGATCGGAGCAAATGTGGAGATTTCATCACAAGATGACAATACTTGTCATAAATGGTATCCAGGAAATGTGTTGGCAACATATTTGGTTGATGGGGTTGAGATGGTGAAAGTTGAGTACTTCGTCCCGTCTCTGGACGAAAAGAAGAGGAAAAGGAGTGTTGAGACACGTGTATCAATTGACAGAATACGTCCTCAACCACCACCTGAGAGATCTGGAGCGAAGAAAAGTTATGAGCTAATGCAGGACGTGGAGGCGTTCGACAATGGTGCCTGGTGCGCTGGAAAAGTTAAAGTCATTTTGTTTGATGGCTCGTGTTTTGTCTCTTTGAACAATTCTAAAGAAGAAATTTACTTCCACCATTCTGAGATTCGAAAACCAAGAAAATGGGTAGATGGTGTTTGGGAGATGACAAAAAAGGTAAAACAAATGCCTTGGATCACTTGAATTGAAAAATAATGTCATTTGTTTAATATCTCGGTATTGATTTTCAGATGGAAGAAGAGCAGACGCAGAGTGTGAATCCAAGTGAAGGAGATGGTGATAAAAAGGTATGAAATATTTATACATCATACTAGGAATTAAGATATAAATGTATCTGAATTTTTGTCATTCAAAAAGGGGAAGGGGAAGGCTGTCGCTTGTAAGAAAAATGAAGCAGCTGGTCCATCAGAAGATGTTGTTGGGAAAATGGCAAAAGAGGTAATAAAAATGAATAAGATCCACTTGAATTGAAGTTCAGGTCAATAGTTTGATATATCGGTTTTGTTTCACAGATGGAAGTAAAGCAGGGTAAGAGTGTGAAACCAAGTCAAGACGATCATGCAAAAAAGGTATAAAAAATATTTTTACTTCATATTAGGAAGGCATTCAAGTATAAAGATAAAAACGATCCTGAATTTTTGTCTTTATTTTTAATTAAAGGGGAAGCCACATGTTGGTAAGAAGAAGAAAGCAAATGCTCAGCCAGTAGATTTGCTTCCTTTTCTACAGCGAGAAGAGAAGAGGCCAATACGACCTAGAAACCCTCCTATACCTGTAACACCTGAGGTAATCCTTCCAATTGATCCATTTGTGACACCTGAATTTCCTCGGTTTTCAAGGCTTGCACACTGGATGGATCTACGGGGCATATATCGTGTGTAAGCAACTTTTTGTCCTCGCATAAATATTCCTAATTTATTTTGTAAAAGTTTCGATTGATACTAGTTAATTTTATCAACTACAGACCGTTTTATATCAATGGAAAAGAAATTGAAAAAGAGTTCTTTCAAAAAATGGACGATGCAGAAAAAAATCTCAACAAAGAGGTAATCAACACTCTGTTCTGTCTTCTATTTGATTGTGTCATATGTTTAGGAAGAGGTTGAGTTGAGCTATGCTAGATGTCCATGTTATAGCAGTTCTATATGAAGTTTCTAACTATATTGTTACATTGGCAGCACATAAATGTTGCATTTGAAATGCTAAATTGTAAGAGGGTTGAGCAAGGTGCTTGGTTCCGCAACAACAATCTTCCAGCAGCATGCTTTGTACCAGTCGATTTCTTAGAAGTGGTTGGATACGCTTATGAATCTGTCAGGAAGCCACATAAGAAAAAAAAAAGTTATTGGAGGGCTGTGTAGGCGAACTTGTGAAAGGTTTAATACATCCAAAGAAGGTATGGCTGGAAGATGTTGATGTTATATATGGTGTCATTGAAGATAAGTTGAGCTGTCACTATATTGGGGTGGAGATACAATTGATGGACAACACAATCACACTCTTCCATTGTGGTCTTCCAAAAGCAAATATCAAACGTGCTCTTAATAAAATCCAAGAACTGGCAGGTAAAAATATTAGCTAATTTAGAAAATAAAAGTTTGTCACTTGCTGCTTGTGATTGTGATGCATTTTTACATATTCATTTTGTTGTCTGTTGGTGATTGATTTATTGTATAATTTTGGGTATTTATGACAGTGTTGATTAGTGCCATAAAGATGGAACTTCTTGGTGAAGAGGTTAATTTCGAAGATATCAGTCCATTTGAAGTTAAGTTTGCAGAAGGGCTTCCAAAAACAAAATTTCCATACAACTGTGGTATTTTTGTTGTGAAGATGCTGGAATGCAGGTCACTGGGATTGAAGAGCATGGCTAATATAAATGATGAAACTGCGATGGACTTACGAAGCAAGCTATGTTGTGAGATCTTCGACCAGTTTATGGATAAAGATTTCCAGGAAGGTCAAAGGAAGTGAAAATGTCATATTTGTTCTGTTTTCTACACTGTTTTTCTACTTTGATATTAATTATCCCTAACGTTTAAGTTTAAGTTTGTAATGAATTATCCCTAACGTTTTTTTCATTTAGATTGTTATTGAAAAATTTTTTAGGATGTATTGATGAATTGTCAAATGCTTATGGTACTTTTAGGATGGGTTTCCAGAAAAAGAGTGAGAAAGCAAAATGCACCAAAGCCTAGCATATTCCTTTAAAGTTTACAAAAAAAATGAAAAAGAAAGTGATCCGATGTTGATTGAACTCGTGAACTCTCGAAAGATGAATCAAAGTGTGCAGCCGCTGTGCCAAGGGTGTTATACTTGCCAAAAGATATAATAAAACGATAATAACTTGTAACTTTTGAATATTTAATTAAAAACAGAAAAAAGTGAAAATATACACAACGGGAATCGAACACGGCTTATTGTGTGATAAGGGTACACTAAGAGTAGAAGGGCTTGCCACTAGGCTATGGTGGATATTCGATATCAGAGTAAATGTGAACTTATTTATTCACAGACGATAGATTTATATGATCTGGATATCATTTTAAGTATTCAGGATAGCTTTCCAAAAACAAATTCCTTTAAAGTTTACAAAAAAAAAAATGAAAAAGAATGTGATCTGATGTTGATTGAACTCGTGAACTCTCGATAGATTAATCCAAGTGTGCAGCCGTTGTACCAAGGGTCTTATACTTGCCAAAAGCTACAATAAAACGAAAATAACGTTTGAATATTTAATTAAAAACAAAAAAAAATGTGAGTATACACAACGGGGATCGAACACGACTTATTGTGTGATAAGGGTACACTAAGAGTAGAAGGGCTTGCCACTAGGCTACGTTGGTTATTCGATAACAGAGTAAATGTGAACTCATTTATTCACAGACGATAGATTTATATAATCTGGATATCATTTTATGTATTCAGGATGGCTTTCCAAAAACAAATAAGCAAATCAGATAACCAAGTTATAAGAACACTAGGCCAAACCATTACAAAATAGTGAAAAACATTGAACAAGTTTTTTATTTAGGTTGTTAATTGAAGAAACAACACAAGAGAAACAAAAGTGCTTATTCATTTAAAATAAAAACTGAAAATCAAACATAATGTGGTCCTTAAAAACATAAAAAGAGAAGACGATAACATGAAATTACTCATGATGGAGCCAACTTTCGCCAAGTTTATCCCAATCAGGGACTTTGACCTTCACATCAGCAAGCATTCCTTCCGCTTCCGAGTGCTCTTCTTTGAGTTTCTCCAACTCAGCAGTTAAATCAAATTTTCCATCAGCTTTGATAATATCTTCAAGCAACTCGATTTGGACAGCAATTGAATTTGCTTTGCTGGATGCAAGATTCCAATCATTCTCAGATAGCCTGTATTCGTTGGACAAACGAAGAAGAGCCCTGTAATGTTCCACAGTTTCCTTCTTCCCCTTCTTGAAACCTTCGGCGGCATCACATCCGTAAACCTCCTCTATGGGACGCTTCATCATCTTCTTTGAACTTCCTTCCATTGAAACTTTGTCCTGCAACAAAATCGAAACTAAGATGTTACGATAAAATAGAAATAGAAAAAAGTTCATGAATTGAATGGAAAATGAGAAAAATCGAAAACTAACTTGTATTGCAAAAGGATATATCAAGCGAAATGAAGTGAGTGAATAAAAGGTCTGATATCGTCCCTTATATTTATAGAACAAAAAGGAACTCTTCGATTATTGAAGTCAGTTAAAATAAACTCTTGATTATTGTGGAACTCTTCGATTATTGAAGTCAGTTACTGAAATAACCAATCATATAACACCCAATCTTGACGAAAAGAAACTCTTCGGTGACTGAGTTACATGATGTCGTTTGGAAGAGACTCTTCGATTCCTGAGATATATGTTTGAACAAAAAAAAAAAAATCACCCATTACTCGTAGGAGAGTCGAACCCGGGTCGATCAAATGTTTCGGTATCATAGGTTTCGTGGTTTAGCCGCTAGGCTGAGGAGAATCATCTGTTAGTTGCTTCCACATAATTGAATTTACCCATACAATTTATAGTATAAATACATTGGAAAGATCTTTGATAGTTCAGGATGGGCTTCCGATTGCGACAAATGTGATTCCTGAGATATATGTTTGAACAAAAAAAAAAAAATCACCCATTACTCGTAGGAGAGTCGAACCCGGGTCGATCAAATGTTTCGGTATCATAGGTTTCGTGGTTTAGCCGCTAGGCTGAGGAGAATCATCTGTTAGTTGCTTCCACATAATTGAATTTACCCATACAATTTATAGTATAAATACATTGGAAAGATCTTTGATAGTTCAGGATGGGCTTCCGATTGCGACAAATGTGATTCCTGAGATATATGTTTGAACAAAAAAAAAAAAAATCACCCATTACTCGTAGGAGAGTCGAACCCGGGTCGATCAAATGTTTCGGTATCATAGGTTTCGTGGTTTAGCCGCTAGGCTGAGGAGAATCATCTGTTAGTTGCTTCCACATAATTGAATTTACCCATACAATTTATAGTATAAATACATTGGAAAGATCTTTGATAGTTCAGGATGGGCTTCCGATTGCGACAAATGTGATTCCTGAGATATATGTTTGAACAAAAAAAAAAAAATCACCCATTACTCGTAGGAGAGTCGAACCCGGGTCGATCAAATGTTTCGGTATCATAGGTTTCGTGGTTTAGCCGCTAGGCTGAGGAGAATCATCTGTTAGTTGCTTCCACATAATTGAATTTACCCATACAATTTATAGTATAAATACATTGGAAAGATCTTTGATAGTTCAGGATGGGCTTCCGATTGCGACAAATGTGATTCCTGAGATATATGTTTGAACAAAAAAAAAAAAATCACCCATTACTCGTAGGAGAGTCGAACCCGGGTCGATCAAATGTTTCGGTATCATAGGTTTCGTGGTTTAGCCGCTAGGCTGAGGAGAATCATCTGTTAGTTGCTTCCACATAATTGAATTTACCCATACAATTTATAGTATAAATACATTGGAAAGATCTTTGATAGTTCAGGATGGGCTTCCGATTGCGACAAATGTGATTCCTGAGATATATGTTTGAACAAAAAAAAAAAAATCACCCATTACTCGTAGGAGAGTCGAACCCGGGTCGATCAAATGTTTCGGTATCATAGGTTTCGTGGTTTAGCCGCTAGGCTGAGGAGAATCATCTGTTAGTTGCTTCCACATAATTGAATTTACCCATACAATTTATAGTATAAATACATTGTATATTACAAAAGTTGGATGTTACAAAAGTTGGATGGGATTCCAGAATAGTTGAATATTACTGTGTTTTTTTCTAGCAAAGAAGTTTAAACTAAAAATTGAAATGAGATCAAAAGATAATGTTGTATATTACAAAAGTTGTAAGAAATCATACTTATTCAGGATAGGGTTCCAAAAGAAAAAATGTATATGGTCTTGTGCATATCATGTAACCATCAAAATAGCCAAACATCCAAATAATAATCGATAAAAATGTAAAAATGTAGAACTTCATCCTATAGGCCTCTGGCATGTGATCTTGTTGTGCCCTCCTGTGCCACATCTGCTGCACTTGTGGGACTGAGATTTAGATCCAGGAACCCCAAACTCGCCAACGGATCTCTTTCTCTTTGTAGGAGGGCGTCCACTTTTCTTTTTGGTAGCTGGAGGTGGGCAAGACAGTTCATCAATATTCTCTGGATAGGTGGACGTTGACAACTCTCCACCAGGATGTATGCTTTCAGCATAAGCTTTAGCCCACGTTTCTGTCAAGTGAGAAGCATCAACAAAACGGTTTTCATCTCTCTTGATATGCTTAGCAGCAGCGATGGCATGGATGCAGGGGATCTTGTCAATGTCGAAAACATTACATGTGCAATGCCGCTTCTCCAAGTCAACAACAAACTTCATTGTTTCATTCTTCACCTCAAACTCGCTTCGATCAACTTGATACACATTCAACAACATTGCGGCCCCTAACCTAGATACCAATTTCTGAACAACTTTTGGAGTAACCAGGTGCTTATGTTTCGCAGCCGCTTCGCGTCGCTCAAAAAACCAAGTGGTCATCGTCAATCTGATAGTTTCAAGGAGAGAGATAATGGGCAACTCACGAGGCATCTTCAACATAGAATTGAGAGACTCTGCAATGTTGGTAGTCATGATATTATACCTGTTCGCAGGCGCATAGCTTCGTGCCCACTTCCTAAAATCAGACTCTTCCAGATACTTAGCCAATTCAGGACATTTATCCTTTATGTCCTTGAAGATTAACCAGAACTCGTGACACGTATAGGCATCAGCAGCGCTTTCCACCAGAGGTAGCAACCCAGTCTTCGCATATGTAGGAGTGATGTTGCGGAGCAGATGGATCCTGCAAATTCCATGGTGAGATAAGGGATATACATCCTCCAACGCTGAAGAAATGGAGTTAGCCCTGTCTGATACAAAAACAAGATCCGAAGCGTCCGGGATCTTCTGGCTCAAACCTCTAAAGAACCATTTCCAAGAGGCGCCGTTTTCTGCGTCAACCACTGCAAAGCGAGAGGATATAGATGATAATTCCCATCTTGAGCACAAGCTGCCAATAAAGTCCCATTGAATTTTCCCTTCAGAAATGTACCATCTACTGCAATAACTCTCCTCATCAATGAAAATCCCCTTATCGATGGACCAAAAGCCACAAATGCATACTTGAACTTTCCTGCAGCATCAACATGTTGATAAGTCAAGGAACCAGGGTTTGTTTCTGTGATTTTATACAACCACCTAGACAAATTGTAATAGCTGTCTTCAGGAGTCCCTCTAACCAAAATCTGAGCTTCTTCTCTCACTCTCCAAGCTTGTTTGTAATTGATGTGAACACCATGCAGCATCCTGACCTGTTCAATGATCTGTTTCGGTTTGAGACCTTCCTTTTTTTCTCCATAATTGCTGGAAATCAAAGAACCCAACAACTTTGCAGATGCTTGTCTGTGGTTGGCTTTCCTGTGTGTTGTATCGCATGTATGCTCATGAACATACTTTTTAACAACGAAAAAATCTGAAACAGGTAGCTTGATAGCACGCATCCTCCACGTGCAATTTTCATCAACACAACTCAAAAGCACTCTTGACTTGTTAGAAGAGACAGTCTTGTACTCAAACTTCCACTCTAAAGCCCATTTCTTCATCCTCAACATCAACTCTCTCTTTGTCTTAAAATAGCTATTCACCTTAATATCGCCAGCTACTCTCGTGTTTGGTGAAAGTCCAATATGGACAGGGCTAAAATCCGGAAGAGCATTCAGAGGAACTGTAGAAACACCTTCATATAGAAAACTCTGCAAAAGTCAAGTAGTTCTGTAAGGCATAATACTTGATTATGAAGCATATCATGCAAACACAAACAGAAAAAGGGAATTAGGGACAATGTACCTGTTTTTCACTCTGCACAGTAGGAAGAATCACTGGATTGGCATTCAATGGAACAGTAGAAGCAAATGTATCAGAAGCTTGAATGTTACAGCTAGCTGAATCAGTACTAAAATCCGGAAGAGCATTCAGAGGAACTGTAGAAACACCTTCATATAGAAGACTCTGCAAAAGTCAAGTAGTTTTGTAAGGCATAGTACTTGATTATGAAGCATATCATGCAAACACAAACAGAAAAAGGGAATTAAGGACAATGTACCTGTTTTTCACTCTGCACAGTAGAAAGAATCGCTGGATTGGCATTCAATGGAACAGTAGAAGCAAATGTATCAGAAGCTTGAGTGTTACAGCTAACTGGATCAGTACTAACCTGCATAAGTCAAGTAGTTCTGTAAGGCATAATACTTGGTTATGAAGCATATCCTGAAAAGTCTAAGAAAAAATCATACAAACCTTAACACACAAACGACAGGTTCCATCAAATGCTCTAGTCTTGGAAATGAAAGTTCTGAGCTGACGAGTATTACCTATCGAGAGTGGGGGGAAACTTTCAATAATACATTTCATATCCAATGAAAAACCATAACTCAAACTGATTTCTTCCTCTTTAACACTAAAATCTTCAGAGACAATCTTCATCAAATCTTCATACAGTAGATCTTCTTCTATGGAAATGATTGATGCATTCCTCTTCAAATCAACAAGAAACTCCCACTGGAGAGATTCTTTTGAGATCCATTGTCCACAGATGCACAAAACTTCCATTGTTCTACAAAATCAACTTCAAATCATCAACAAATGAATAATATATAACAAAACCTAGATAATGTATAACAAAATGAAATGATTCAAACCTTAATCAAATCAGACACACGAGAGAGAGAATGAGATGAATAGACGTAGAAACGACAGATCAATTGAGAAACGACGACGACGATAAAATAAACGGAGAGACGACGACGACGGATCAACGGAGAGGCGAAGACGACGACGGAGAGACGACGACGACGACGACGACGACGACGACGGAGAGACGACGACGACAAGGACGGGGAGACGACGACGGAGAGACGACGACGACGACGACGGAGAGACGAGAAGAAGAAGCGATGAAACGAGGACGGCGACAAATTGATTTCAAATTTGTTTTTTAAATTAGTTAAAGAAGGGGGCATAAGGGTAAATTGCCCCTTTAATGAAACCTATTTTTGTGAATTCTGATCCTGAGTGCTAGTTTGGGGAGGAAAACTTCATTTAGTGTTCTTTGTGTCATTTTCTCTTAGTTAAATTTTATTGGCTTAAAATCATGGAAAAAAATAAATACAAAAAACTATGTAAATTTAATGTGTTTTATTAAGATGTGTGAAAAATCTAGAATATATAAATTTAAGGAACAAAAGGAGTATAAGTTTGTGGTTTATTTAGATTAATGGAAAGTTGGTTTTTGTTACGGAGAATCCGTGAGAGTTTGGTAATTAAATACACGTTTTTTTTCGATTTAAGACTGCGGTATCAGGTAAAAACAAAAAGCATAAAATTACGTAAAAAAAAAGAGATAAATCGAAAACCTATTTGTCCATTTCTCAATTTGGATTGGCTCTCGAGTTCGATCTTCCCTTCCCATCTTCTCCAATCGGTACGATCAAGAAACATTTTTTTTTTTTTTTGAATTTTGCAATCTCAAGACTGTCGTGTTTGTTCGTTACAATTTGATAATGGATGCAGAAGTTTTCTGGCTTTGAATTGGATTCGGGTTTCTGTTAGCAGTTTGCGATTTTGATTATTTTGATGATGGCAGAGATGCAGGACCAGCTCGTGTGTCATGGCTGTAGAAACACATTGCTCTATCCTAGAGGAGCTACCAACGTTCGTTGTGCCTTATGCAACACTGTCAACATGATCCCTCATCATCCTTCTCCTCATGGTATTAAACTTTGCATGTTGTGTCTTGGTTTGGTTGAGTTCTGAGAGTCTGAACACACAGCTCGTGCAGGGATGGACATGGCTCACATTGTATGTGGTGGTTGTCGAACTATGCTTATGTATACCCGTGGGGGAACTAGCGTCAGATGCTCTTGCTGTCAGACTCTCAACCTTGTTCCAGGTATATATATCATCAATTTGTCTTTCACACTTTTTTTTTGTTTTGTTTCATCACTTCCATAAATTCTTTAGATGATCTTTGTGGCCTATATAAGTAACTAGTGTTTAAGTTTGTTCTGTCTGCTGAAACTGTGCTTGCTTGATTTATTATGTAATGGACAGCACCAACACCATCCAATCAGTTTGCGCATATCAACTGTGGGAACTGTCGGACGACACTCATGTATCCGTACGGTGCATCATCTGTTAAATGCGCTGTTTGCCAGTTCGTTACTAACGTTAATGTGAGTGTAGTCGTTTCACTTCTGCATGGTTGAGTTAAGTTCCTAAAGATCTTTGTATTGTCATATTTGATTTCTGATTTTATCTTTTCTCATCAGCTGATGGGCAATGGAAGGGTGCCTAACATGCAAAATGGAGCAGCCTCTCCCCGGACTATATCTACATCCACTGTGAGTTATCATATTCATGATCTTGTAATAGATCTGTTCGTTCTTTATAGAACTGGGACTTACTCTTTTGACCGTTTTTTTTCATTTTACAGCAGTCAACACCACCGTCTAAGACACAAACCGTTGTTGTAGAAAACCCAATGTCGGTTAATGAAAGTGGAAAGTTGGTGAGTTTAAGAACTCTTTGTATGCTTTTTGGTCTTCTTGTTACACATTAGAAGAAGGTTTGACAAAATGTGGTTGTAACACACAAAATTGCAGGTGAGCAACGTTGTGGTTGGAGTGACAACATGCAAAAAATAACCCAAGAATTGAGTGATCTGAAAGAGATCATATCAAGCGTTCTGGTTTGTGCATATTACATATCTCTTGACAACTTTTTAACCCAAGGAAAAGGCTTAGTGAGAATCACTTGTTTGAGTTTTCTTTTGGGGTTTTTTCTTATCAAAGTTGATGCACACAAAGGTTTTACATTTTGTCCAATGATCTGGCACTTATACTTGTAGATTTGTACACTCCATTGGCCATTTGTGGCATTGTTAATGTATGTATTAATATAATCTGATACACCAACCAAACAGTAATATTTGGGTTTGAAAATATGTTTCTTCTGTGATATAAGATTTGCTTCATGAAACTTTAACATGTCAAGAAACTGATATTAGCTTTGGTGGATTAGATAAGACTGCTCTTAGCGCAAGTCACTGGAATCTGGGAATCTTTTCACAACAACCAAAACCTAATCAGTACACTCCAAAAACATTAGAGTTAGATAAATCAGACAGAACTCTTTCCATATAAATATTCTTTTCATATTTGGCACACAGATTCATATCACTTCCCTCCTCTGATCACTCACTGCATCAACAATGCCTAGAGAAAAGATTCTGTTTGCTGGTGGTGGGACCACAAAGAGCTGGAAAGTACTCTTGGCGCTGAGAATACTTGCATTCATTGCCACTTTAGCTGCAGCCATTGTAATGGGTTTGAACAAAGAGACAAAGACCTTGGTTGTGGCCACCATCGGAACTGTTCCTATCAAAGCCACTCTAACCGCTAAGTTTCAGGACACACCTGCTTTCGTGTAAGCTCAGAACACCTTGTTAAGAACTCTGTGTTTTGACTGTTATTATTATTATTAACTATGATTCTTGGTGGAAAAATGTGTTACAGGTTCTTTGTTATAGCTAATGCCATGGTGAGCTTCCACAACTTGTTGATGATAGCTCTTCAGATTTTCAGTCGGAAACTTGAATATAAAGGCTTCCGTCTCCTCTCAGTTGCTATTCTTGACATGGTAACATGACCATTCTCGATTGAACCAATCCGGTTTATTCCGGTTTAATAATGTGTATAATAATTGACTTGGTATATTGATTGGTACAAAAGCTAAACGCAACTCTGGTATCTGCGGCTGCAAACGCGGCGGTGTTCATAGCGGAGCTAGGAAAGAACGGGAACAAGCACGCCAAGTGGAACAAAGTCTGCGACAGGTTCTCCATTTACTGCGATCACGGCAGAGGAGCACTCATCGCCGCTTTCTCCGGAGTCATTCTTATGCTCCTCGTCTCCGCCGTCTCCATTTCCCGCCTCTCAATCTATTCTAACAAATCATCCACCTCCACCGCCGCGGCTGTTGCTTCTCCGTAGTAACTCGTCACCGTCCGCTAAAACATCGCGATCAAAAGTACAACAGTATGTATGCATACTTATGTGTCCGTGTGTCTCACTTTGTATGTTGTCTCTCAAGTAACTATCATGTTGTCTTATGCACTGCTCTGTTTTGTCACTTTCGTATAGAGACGAGTTTTCATTTCACTTTTTATCACATTCGAGTATCATTTGGTCGTTTAAAACAAACTAGATTTTGACCCGCGCTTTCAAAGCGCGGAATCGATTCTTTTAAAAATTTTATTTAAATTAATAAATATTTGTCTAATCTATATTCAATTTTTATAATCTTGTCTTCTTTATTTTTTTATTATATAATAATAAATTTGTGTACTAATTAATTAGTTAAAAGATTTTAAAATGGTAAACTTCTACTCAATAAATTTAATCATATTGTGATTATATATTTGCTAAGGTTATTTATTTACAATTTTAACTTATTAATTGAATATTATATGAAAAATGTAATAGACATTACGTTTTTTATTCTACATATTTTTAAATAATGCATAAATTTTAAATTATAATTACACAAATATTAAATAATAATTATGTATTTAAATTGACTTATAATTGTTTTAAAAAAAACAGTGTTGGACTTCTTTGACTTTAAGTTTTTAAATTATTGGGCTGTTTTGTTTAGTTGGACTGAAGCAATGTTGGGCTTTTAATTTCTGAAAACCATTAAAAACAATTGAAAAATTTATGGAAATTTTTGTAATTAATTGGAAAAGTCAGGGGCATAATTCTAAGATGGATTCTGCTTTAATAGTATAGATAAAATCTAACAAATTACAGTTTACTTTCTCAGTCACTTCTTCCATTATTATCCAAATATAATTCTAACAAACTGTTTACATTTAGATGAGCTTGTAATAAACCTGAGACGGATCGGATATCTAGGATATCACCAAAAAAAATTTAAGTCACAAATATAGACTCTAAGGATCAAAATGACCAAAATATTTCATTAAAGAGATAAATGTAGATTTATACTCTTAGAGTTAACTAATCAAAACATTAGGGTTTAGAATTAAGGGGTGGAGATTTGAGATTTAAAATTTTATAAAATAAAAAATAAATATTAAAAATTTGAAAACAATAATTTTAAAAATAGTTTCAAAAAGTATTTTCGAACTACAAAAAGAAAATTTGAAAAAAAAGATTTACAAAAAAGTTTGAATTTGAAAACATATAATCTAAAACTATAAAAAAATTAAAAATTATTTTTTTAATTAATTATTTTTTATTTTTTATATATCTAGGGTATTAGGGTCCTTTTATCTATTAAATAAAATATTTTGGTCATTTTCCTCCTTGTGGTCTATTTTTGTGATCAAAACTTGAAAATTATCTATTTAGGAGAATTGTCCAAAAATATATAATGTTTTTAATTATTTCTTTGTATAATATTACAAAATTTACATAAAATTTACATATACTATTATAAAAATGAAAATATATTAAATGAAGTTAGTTTTTATATATAGATATTACTATTTCTGAAATAGTTATTAATAAAACTTATGGATCCGGATATCCGGACTAAAAAATCAAGATATCTGGATCAGGATCCGGCTTTGACGGATCCAACATTTTACTTTCCGGATCCGGATTCGGCTCCTCCGGATATCCAGATTTTCGGATCGGATCTCGGATCGAATCCGGATATCGGATAAAAGTCTCAGGCCTATAACACTACAAAATAAATTAAATCAATAGTCATAAATATTCAAATGCTTTTTCAATTGTACAATAAGAAGTACTACTGTTTATAGAATGAGGTATAAAACGCTAAAAGAAATTAAACAGTTCAGTAATCATCCTAATTAGTATTTCTTTGGATAGTTTTTCCTAACTAAAATAAATGTATTTATAAATTATTTTTAATTTTCACTTGGCGGCTTCTTCTTGACCTTTCTTAGAGCATCTCCAAAAAGAAACTCTATTTTGAAGTTTCCAAAACTCTATATTTGAAGTTTAAAAGTGTTCTTCTCCAAAAGAAAATTTTAAACTTAACTTCAAAACTATTTATATTTTATAATATGGTCCTTATATCTGTCATAACCAATTTGAATTCATAAATTTTTTATAAATAACTAGCACATATATAAACATATTACAATAATATTAATTAATAATTATTCTATTAAAATATAAAAAGAAATAAAAATAATTTAATTAATATTAAACTTCAAACAAAATACCGTATTATTCCATAAAATGATTTTCGTAATGCATATATCTATTAGTGCATTTTGAAGTAAAAATGGCTCTCCTCATTTTTACTTTATAGGTTACGAGCTAAAAGTTATTGAAATTAGATGATATTGATACTTGTAAATACATTAAATCGGAACAAGATAGTAAAAGATAATATGAGTTTATAAGCAACATTGCAAAGGCTGATGGGCCAAAAGTCTTTGGCACTGGTTGGGGATTCTGTTTTTGGTTTGTTTTGTGTTTGACTTTGAGTTTTGAGTCATATTTGCAAAAAGCCCAATATTAATATCATAAAAGACAAGATTCGAAAATATTTTTAATACAACTTAAACAAAGAAATTCAATTTTTTGAGTAGAGAATAAAAGTCTTAAAGACTAATAAAACTAATTTAAAGGTTATACCCTTTTAAATAGTAAATTTTTACTGGTTATTGGTTCCAGGTTAAACTCAAAATACACACTTTTTCACGACATTGGCTAATAGAACTAATTTAAATGTTGTTGAGGATGAATCTAAATTGCCGTTCTTGATCAAAGACGCCAAAACAAATGTAGGTTTATGATGCTATATGTGTGGATAAGGAAAGCGCAAATTTATATCATGACCGAACTGTATATTGTCTTCTTCGATCCATAATGCAAACCACTTCATCCTTTCTCGTCTGACAAGTTGAAGAAGTTGATGATCTTCCTCTGTTAGAAGTTGATGAACTGTAGAGAAAAAGTTGGAGCCACATATCCTCGTAAAAATCTATTGATTCGCCATCCCCAATTATGTGTTACAACCTTGCTTAAGTAAGTTTAAAACCCACTAAAATAGAAGACCAACCATATGACTGATTCGTTTTTGGAATTGCTTTCAAAACTGATGAATTTTTGAATACCGAGCCTTGATTTTTTTTGGACAAAGAGTGTATGGGAGTTTTTAGTATTCTCCTAGCTTGACGAGCTAGAAGTGCATCATCAAACTTATCAAGATCCCTAAAACCGAGTCCACCATATCACTTTGGATTTTGCATCCGGTTACATGCCACAGACGGTGTGCCTTAAGAACTTTAAGATTGTTGCCACCAAAATCTCATAAGAATACTAGTAATGTCCAAAACTGTTTGAAAGGTTATGTAAAATATAACATTGAGAAGACTGGCATAGCCATTGCCACTGATTTTATTAGTATTTCGTTACTCGCAGCCGACAAAAACTTGTTTTCATGTCGACAAAATTTTTAATTTAGTTTAGGGAATTTATAATTTATTTAATTTTTTAGTTATTATTTATGGATTTTTTTTTCAAATTCTACTGCTTACAATCTTCCTACAATATTTTAAGTAATTTAATATTTTGAATAAAGGTTATCTGTCTTAAATAAGAATTTATTACTAGGATATTATAAGTAAATAAAAACATACATTTAAAGAATAGTCCAAATAAAATAAACAAGATTCCTTTTTGAGCACCATGAAATAAATCTGGAATTAAATCATACACACATATGCCAAATCCCAGGAACTGCGCCTTTGGGTGTATGTGACTTACTATTACATCATAACGGAGGAGGAAGATCTTGGATGCTAAAAGACTAATTTCTTTTCGATGATATTAATACTCGTGAATATATTTGATATGAACAAGAAAGAATTGTAAGAAAAAGACATCAAAAACAACAACAATAACCATCTTCAGTTACACAAAAAAATTGGACAATATTTGAAAATTTTGAAAGTTCCGGATCAAACTTACATGATTATTAGTGTTGTTGTAATATTTAAATTTGTGTAATAGTTATGTCTTCATATAATTTTTTAAAATCTTTTTGTTAAATTTCTTTTGTATATTATTATTGTCTAATTCTAGTTTAAAAAATTTTAAAGTTTTATTTAATTTTATAAGTAAAATTTAAAATCTGTAAGCAAAATTTAAAATATTTATGAGATATAATTTTCTTAAGGATTAAAATAATAAACAAGAAAATATTTATGAATCATAAAGGTAATGTGTGACTGTAGGGACCAAAATGCAAATAAGAATATGAAACTTCAAATTTGAAGTTTTGAGTAGTGAAACTTCAAATATAGAATTTCGTTCCTCAAAACACAAAACTTCAAATTTGAAGTTTTGAAAAAAAATTTTGGAAGAAGGTTACTTGGAGTTTACAAGATGAAGATGGAACCCGTGACGAGGAAGACGAGGAGAAGTGTTACTTAGAGTATCCTAACGTTGAGGATGTAAACAATGTGTGATCTTAGCGATGAAGATTAGTGTGACTTTAATATATGCTACTACGGTCCTTGAGCTCCCTAACAAGTACTATCAAACAATGTGTATTTTGAAAAATAAAATAATTTTGAAACTTTGAGTATTTATTCAAACAACGGATATATACAGAGTTGATAACTTGATATGGATCCCCAAATAAATTGGTGCTACGCTGTCACAATATGTGTCTCTTTCCCTTTCCGTTGTTCCACGCTCTCTGTTTCGTGTTTAGGCATTTTTCACATTTTATATATTTTACCTTAATTATACTTTTTGAATTTTCCTTCCGTTTTGGGAAATGTTTCTAACTTGAGTTAATCGTCAAAAGCTAGAGTCAATTTTGTTATCTTATTTCCGGTAAATTATATTTTTTAATTTCCACAAATATTAAAACAACACCAGCAACATCCCGTGAATCATACCGCCTCACCTATTTTCGCACCTAGTTGAAAAATAAGATAACAAAAGCAAATAGAAAGGAGAGAGCAGAAGAGTGGAGAAAAGAAATCCAATGATTGTAACAACCGAGAAACTTAATTTTACGAGAATGAAAAAAAAATATTCGCAGTTAATTAATTTATTAAATCAATTAATAATAAATTATGTGTACCGAGTAACCGAGTGGAGAAATCAAATCAAGTCTAACACCAAGCAACACTGATTCGCAAATCTCTATCTATATCACCGATTAACGACTGGAAGAAAAGAAAACTTTATGTAATTAATTATTTTATTATTAACATGTATACAACAACGGTATAAACTTTCAACGGCTATATGAAATAGTGAAAAATGGAAATTACCGAGTAAGAAAATGGAAATTACCGAGTAAGAAAATTGGAAATTACACTGATTTAATTGTTAAAAAAGGAAATCAGCAAGGATCATCAAAATCTATAAATATACGCAGCCCTAAACCTTCTGGTCACGCTACTAATAATCACTCACAATTCACTTCTCTCTGTAAAACTCTCTAAGCTTTTTGTTTTTGCCATGGATTCTCTTTCTTCTTCTACTTCGACAAAGATGAAGAACAACAACAAGCTCTCTGTCAGAAACGAAACCCGTTTCAAGAAATCATTCTTGTTGTTAAGAGAGAAGACCGTTCTCAAGAAAGCGTTAGAGCTTTCCATTCTCTGCGACAACGATATTTGTGTGATACATTACGATCGCGAAGGAAATCTCGTCAACACGTACCCTGAAGATCAGTGCCAAGTCAAAGACATTCTCGAGAGGTATAACAGATTAAGCGACAGAGAAAAAATCAAGAAAAACACAAATCTTTCACAGTTCTATAACAAGAAACTCGTTGACGAGAAGAGGAGATCCCTTACCGACGCAGAGGAACGCAAAAAGTTCACAAAGAAAGTTGGAGAGTTCAAGGGTTCGCTTGTAGATCAGTTACTTGTATTACAAGACAGGGCTCGTTACCTTCTTTACTCCCAGGATCATCAGACCGAGCCTTCTTCTGGCTTCTTACCCCACAATGACTTCTCCTCTTCACTAATAGACGAGGTGGATCCATTGATGAACTTTTGTCCGCCGGTAATTGATAATCTTGTTTCTGATCATCAACAACAAATAGGATCATCAATAACGAATCTTCTCATGAGTGGTGATAAGTCAACACCTGCCGGTTCCTCCAATCATCAGAGTAAATTCTCAATGTTTCTGTTTAACCATGAAACCGCTACGTTTACTCAACTTCCCAACTCTGTTTTTTCAAGCTTTGACCAAGGGTTGACTCCGTGTAGCAACAATCTCCTTACGGCTTCACATGGGGCACAAGATTATAACTTTGGTTACGGAAACAATCTGAACGCACAAGGGTTCAACTTTGGGTGCAGCAACAATCTCAACACACAAGGCTTTAACTTTGGGTGCAACAACAATCTATGTGCATGACTGAGCACTTTGGCTAAGGCACTTCAGCCTCGTTTAGATCCTCACAGACACCACATTGGAACTCTTACTGATCAACCCATGGCTTCTGATTAATTCATCTTATTAATCAATTGTGTATTTACTCATTTTGTTTTTGCATTTGTGTAAATCTCTGGAAATCAAGTTCGTATTCCTTTTTTATCACTGATTATTCATTCAAGTTCCACATATGCTCTCACAATTCATAAAGATCATTACTCCTTTGGCTAAACTTTAGAGTATGATAGCATCAAAAAAAATTTCATGTATCACAGAATTGATTTTTTTCTTTTCATTTAATCTTGCACCAATAATGAAAGCCTTAACAATCATCAATCTTTACTTGAGAACCTCTCCAACCATGATCACGGGGGTAGACACTTTAAACTCTCCTTGACTGTATCACCTGTAACTGTAACTGTAAGAGATAACATCCCTTCCTGTTAGGGTCTTCAATTTGATTTTTTTTTAGTTTTTGGTAAGTGCAGAGGTTTTCTTTATCGGTCCATGTAAAAGCTTTCATATATATATATATATATATATAAATATATATATATATATATCTCAAACAACATAATATATTTAAAATGTACTATAAATATGTTTTCTATCAATATAATTCATCAAATTATTATCCAATTATCAGTTTAATTCTATCAACCTAATATCTCTTTTTCTTTTAATTAACATAAACCAATGCTGACAAATTTTTTTTGACATAAACCAATATCTTTAATGAACTAAAACTATATTATATATAGCTACCATAACAATATTATTTATTTCTTTGTTTTGCATAACCAAGTTTAATACAATAAAAATTAACCTGATCTAATTCTAAACAGAACCCAAAGTAATTTTGGTTTGTAATTCAATATACAAATAATATGATTAATTCAAAAAAATTAAATTCTAACCAAGCTATATTTCAACCTAGCTTTTTAAGAAATATATAGGAAAATTAGATAAAAGGGACACTTTCAACCTAGGTTTGTCCCTCTAGTATTTTTTCTTAGTTAGTCGGAGAAATAGGATTTATATTAATGTTAATACCATAATATCCTCAGATTAACCAAATTAAAATTTTCAATTAAATACATAATTTAGTTTAATTATAAATTATTTTATTTTTAAAAGTAAAAAAGCAAGAAAAGGTAACACATAACATTTATCCTAATTATTTTTTTAATTCTCTGATCTTCTCCGCCTAAGCTTTTAAAGCCATTCAATGGCGATTTTGGCTTGAGGAGAATCCTACCTTCTTCCTGATTAAGCTTACCTTTGCTATTGTTTTGATTGAATATTCTCTGGTTCGGTTCCTGAAAATCTTGTGGCTCCAGGAGAGTTTTTAAGTTTTCTTAACAGAGTTTTTAATGGTCATATATTTGGTATTTGCAGACCTTCGAGATGACAAGCAATTCTTCATAGATCATCCTGGTGCAGTGCCAATTACTACACACCAGGTATTGTCTTCAAACGCTTAGTCTCACCATGAGTACCAGGTTCTTCATGAAAAGAAAAGGGTCTAATGTTGTTAAGAATTCTGCAGGGAGAAGAACTGAAAGTAACTGAATGTACTTCTAGGCATTATAAAAAGCTCACGTCATGGTTCGTATGTTTGCATAGCCTCTTGTAAAAGAGTTGAGTTTTGCTATATTTTGGGGATTCTGCAGTATGTGAAGGCAGTGTTTGATTGAGCCATAAACTGGTAAAAATGGTGTTTCAGGCACCAAAACAGAAGAAGAAAAAGAACAAGAACCGTTGCGTGATCTTCTGATAAGAATCTCTAAAGATTAGGAGATAAATAATAGGAAGAAGAAGAAAATCTCGACAATTTAATTGGTCTCCACTAATATGAAAATTGGACGCACTACAAGAAAAATGACTTTTATTAGCGGACGAAAAACGCTATCTATCAATACGATAGCGGTTTATGAAGCGCTGTATCATCGTCCGTCATAATAGGTCAAGCACTTTAGATAACGGTTTTTTGCGATGCTATCTTATTGTCATATATTATAGCGTTTTTTTGTATGCAATTAAAGAGTCTTTAATAGCATGAATTTTTTGTTATTATTTACTTTTAAATTTATTTATTTTAGAATTATTTATTTTAGAATTATTTTTTATTTAATTATTTAAAAATAAAAACTTAATTAAAATTTAAAATTATTCATAGAATCAAATTTTCTTTATTACTTAAATTTATCTATAATGAAATTGGTTTACAAAAATACAAAAAAAAATCTAATTAAATAATAAACCAACAAACTAAATAAACGAAAAACTAAACCAGGCTTTAACCTAATTACTAACTAAACACACCACCACTTCATTGTCTTCTTCATCTACCGGCCGCACCACCACCTTCGTCTTCGTGTTTTTCCAGCCATGATTCTTCTTCTTCATCCTGGGATTTGAGAGGCAAGTTGCAGAGAGGAGGCAAATGTCACATCCATCTAGACCTAATCTCGTCGCCTCCTCACCAACTCGCCGTCAGCTTCCTCTTCCTGAATCTGAAGCCGTCATCTTCCTCCTCTAGCCGCCATACCTGCCTTGCCTTGCTTCCTCCATCCCTAAAACAAATAATACAGTTCAAAACAGAGAGAGAGAGAGAGAGAGAGAGAGAGAGAGAGGAGAGAGAGAGAGAGAGAGAGAGAGAGAGAGAGAGAGAGAGAGAGAGAGAGAGAGAGATATGAGTTCTAACCGTGGTTGTGTGGTGGTGGTGATGCTTGGACGGCGAACGAACGGTCGTGTGGTGGTGTTGTGATGCTGGGACGGCGAAAACAAACGGGTGGTTGTGGTGGTGGTGATTGAGGAAGATAGAGATCCAAAGAATTAAAAAAGATATGAGATCAGATTTAGATCTGTAACAAAAAAGAGAGAGAGAGAGAGAGAGAGAGAGAGAGATAACGTGAGACAAGAAGAAAGAGATTGAGATATGAGATATGAGATGTGTGATTTCTAGCCATAGGATCAAAAATATTCAGTGGTTAAGATTGCTATCCTTGTGCTTAAGATATTGACCAATGAGAAAGAAGAAAAAAGATAAACCAAACATATGTGTGGCCATTGGATTGAAATCAATCAAAGGCCAAAATTAATCCATTAAAAACTGTTTTCATTTAATATAATAATTAAGTTAAATATTTATATATAATTTTGACCAAAAAATATATATAATTAATGTAATTATAGTTTGGTTCAATGTTTCAAATAATAGACTGAAAATTTTAATATTATTTATAAGTTATGATTTACTTTAAATGTAAAATGAAATTAGTTTAAAGGTTTAAAATACAAGAGTATAGTAAATAAAATTAGTTTAAAGGTTTAAAATTTAAACATATTAATTTTTAAAAATGTATGCTCAAAGTTTGGTGTCTAACTTTGAGAATATTAGATTTGTGATTTATGATTTAGTTTAATAACTAAATGCGTATATTGAAGGTTTGAGGTTTATTATGATATATAAGATTTGAGTATATAAGGTTTAGAGTTCAAGGTTAAGACTTTAAGTTAAAATTCGAAAATAAATTTGAATTAATTTGAAGAATTAAGTTTAAGTTTGATTTTTTTTTTGAATTTAGATTTTAGATTTAAAGTTATGAGTTTAGAATAAAGGTTTGAGTATAGGGTTTGGGGGTTAAAGGTTTGAGGTATTGGGATTTAAGATTAATTATTGAAAAAGAAATAGTTTTTGAATTTATATTTAATATTTGAGGTTAAATTTAAGATTTGATATCAAAATAGTTAGATTTTGAAGTTATGTTTAAAGTTTAGGGTTTAGAGAATTAAAAAGTCAAAGATAGCGTTTTTAATAATGCGCTATTAAAAATACGCTAGCATAGCGTTTTTAAATATACAGTTCTATCATAGCGGTTCTAAATATACAAACGCTATCTAAAACTAACGGGTATGTCAACCATAGCAGAAAGGCAAAAAATGTTATCTTCAATGCTATCAAAGCCCATTTTTCTTATAGTGACGTTAAGGGTGACATTATGAGTAGCTTTTTGTATAGTTTCTAAAACAAGCTGTGTTGTTGTGTCTGTTACTCTTTGCTAGTGAATCCTTTGAGTTCACAGTGTGTTTTACTCTTGCCATGTAGACTAATCTCACTCTTCTACTTTGTTCTTGATGGGATCACTATTTTGTATTTACATATTAATCTAATTGGATTTGCAATTTTTGCTTCTGTTTTTAAGTTGTTTATCTTCTGCAATGATGTCAAAGACATCATAGCACCAATTTAACCGGTTGTTGGAATCGTTTCTTTAAAGTAGCCAGAATTTGAGTTTGTACTCCTATCAGCTAGTTTTCGTAGTCGTATCAACAACGTTTGCACCCGTAAAGAAAATACTTCAAACACAATACATCTTGATATATCTTTTAAATAAAACAACCATAAAAAGACGTTGAACGTGTATGCATGTGTCAAGTTTACCAATTCTATAGATTAATAGCCATTTTGTGATGAACCATGATTCGCGTAACTAATTCGTAAAACATTACAGAGGGAGTAAATGGGAGTTTAGTTTTTTTTTTTTGGTAGTGATCTCTAATAGTTAAGGAGCACAGTACTAACATTCTTTTTTTTTTTTTGAATTATACAGAGGTATCCTGGCCCCACAGAAGTGATCCAGACTAGTCACGTGTTGCCACGTGTCGGTCCTCTGTCCCTGGCGATGCCGAAATGTTAATTCTTCAGTGGCCGGGATTCGAACCCAGGTGGTGATACTCACAACTGTAAGCCCTTTACCACTAGAGTTAGAAGCCCCGGTTACAGTACTAACATTCAAATTGTTGACCGATAAAAAATGATCCCTTTTCTTTATCACATGAACATATAATATTACCATTATCATACAAAAGGTTGATGGGTACCATTTTTAGATGAATCACGCTGTAATTTACTAATCAATGGGACCTAATTAGGAATATGTAAGTAGTGCTATATGACGTACCTAATTCATATTATATGCGTACCACTGTCTTGTTAAAGCTTCTTTTACATTGATATAATATCTTGTGTGAAAAAAAAACCCTAATCAACGACTTTGTTGCCAGGTGAACAAGTAAATGTATGGGCGATCCAACGAGATATTGCAACTTGGGCCCAGCTGCAGATGAATTTAGGTCAGCGAGGCATTTAGATTCACTAATGGATTTTCAAGGAAATGATTTTAAGTAGGGGTGGGCACTTTACCCGATATCCGAAGTGGCACCCGAACCCGATCCGAAAAAACCGAACCGAAATCCGAACCGAAGTAGCAAAATACCCGAACGGGTATTGAATAAGGAGAGATTGGATACCCGAACCCGAACGGATAATACCCGAACCCGAATGGATATCCGAAGATAACCGAACATATGTATAATTAACCTTATGTTTCTAGTTTATATCTCTCATTTTATATAAAATATTTATATTGATACTACACATAATTTAAGTTCATATGATATACATACAATTCCGGAAAAAATGATTTGCTACTCACTTAAAATGCATGTCAAGTTTTTTATTTCAAAAATTAACAAAAAGTTATATCCAAAATTAAAAAAAAAATAACTAAATTAGTGCCTTTTTAGTTTTAAAATGTTATGTCCAAATCTATTAACCATTCAATCTATTAAAAATAAAAAATTAGTTAACTAAAAGTTATATTTTAGAATACAATAAACTTGAGAAATGAAAATTTTAATATTTTTTTTCAAAATCTAAATATCCGAACCCGATCCGAAATAACCGAATCCGAACTAAAAATACCCGAACCCGACCCGAAGTACAGAAATACCCGAACGGGTTCTAGACCTCTATACCGAAATACCCGAAAATCCGAAATACCCGATCCGAACCCGAACGGGTACCCGAACGCCCACCCCTAATTTTAAGTATTTTCAAGGAAATGATTTTAAGTACATTCCTTTTGGATTAGGGAAAAAGAAATGGCCTGGAATAGGGCTTGCATTACCCATGGTCGAGGTCACAGACTCACAGTGGCCAACCTTGTGAACCGGTTCGACTGGAAAATCGAGGTAGGACCATTTGGAGATGATAACCATGATCTAGTTGAGGCATCTGGTATTGATGTTTGTCGAATTTCCCTCTATTTGTCTTTCCATCTCTAGCTTTATTCTGCATGTAATAAACCCAAAATAAAAATATTATAATGTCTAACATCTCTATCAACACTTGTACGAATATATGTGTGTGTGTGTATTAAGCTTCTTTTCTTGATAAGTTGCATCAATTTACTGGAAAACGGATTCGTCACAATCATATTATATTAATAAAAGGATCAGGAGACTTCGACGAGTTCATTAATACCTACGTCTAATGAAGACGACGGAGCTGATGTTTTCAGAAATTTAAAGGTTAGGAGCTGCTCCAAAACTTGTTCTCATGTATCTACGTCTAATGAAACATAGCTTTTGAAAGCATAACTACATCCATTATTTTATTTTAGAGGATCAAGTTGTATTCCTATCAATTATTTTTCGTATCAATCGCAGAGATGATAAAACAAGGGAGCAGCTTTGGCCCTTTACCACCTGTGGGAGTGACGTCCCCATTACGGCCATGGGCCCTTTGGAATCTGTGGAAGGCGAGAAATACTCTGATGTTTGAAAACAGAGCTTTTACAGCTAAGGAGATTGTGCTGAAGAGTATTAAGGATGCAAAAGAATGGTCTCAGGCTCAAACTATTAATGAGGTGCCAATACCTCGACTTGTCTCTCTCAACCCAAATCATCAACGATCACCATGTCCGCCACCAACTTTCCAGCCAGGTACTCTGGTCGTTAAAGTAGATGCGGCTTGGGATGCCAAGACTGGTAAATGTGGGGTAGGAGGTATCTATGCTGGAGAAGGTTCGGTTCATCCTCGGGTGATCTCGGAAACTTTTAGTCATGTTTCGTCAGCTATTATGGCTGAAGCCATTGCTGTTCATCGCGGTGTGTCTAGCGCTGTCTATTCAAACGTCTGATTTTCTGATTCCTATCCCTGATCAATCTATTGAAGAAGGGAGAGCATCAACATGAACTGTTCGGTATCATGTTTGATATCTATCATTATGTTCCTCTCTTTGATGTAATATCTTTTAACTTCATCTCCCGTAGCTTTAATTCCGAAGCAGACTTGGTGGCAAAGTCTGTTCTCGCTGAGTATGTAATGAACTCCAGTTTGGGGGGGTGAATCACGGTGTACGTAATTAGGAATATAATCCTGTTCGAAAACTCGCCGCCTAGGGCCGTATACTCGCCGCAAAAACGCTGTTCGGCCACCAAAGCGCCAAGCGCGGCGATTTGACGTTGTTCGGTCGTCACTTAATCGGTGAAAAATAAAAAGTTCATCTTTGTGTATATTTGAAGTTCCAAATCACGTATTCTGTTGTAAATCTAATATAAGTTGATTAAAAATCATAAGAATAAGAAGAAAAAAGAAAGAAATCGCAAAAGAAAAAGAGAAAACGGCTCTGAGTTTTATTTGTCGAAGGTTGAAGACGAGGATATTTTTTGTCTTTTTAACTTCATTAAACCTAAAAAGGAAAAAAAAAAAATCCAAAATGAACACTAGAGCCTTCGAACTGAGGTTGGGCTTCATTATTATAGAAGCACTAACCGCTAGACCACACATAAGCATTGTGTTTACTACACATATTTAGTATATAACCTAAACCAATATCAAAAACCCTAAAATTACTCCCCGATTAATCTCCGTATAATCTCCGAGATTATACATTCGGCGCTAGGCGCCACCTCGCCGCACGCGTAGCGCCTAACTAGTTCTCGAAGCAATATGACGTACGTAATTCATATTATATATGTGCCACTGTCTTTTTAAAGCTTCTTTTACATTTAATATAGTATCTTGTGTGAAAAAACAACTAATCAACGACTTTGTTGTGGATTGAACAAGTACTCAGTGCTTATAAATTAGATGATGAAAATGGATTCCGTATCAAACGTGCTAGAACATGAATACCATAGCAGTTTTGGGGCCGACACATGGATCTCAATTCTTTCTTCTTTCTCCTAACAACTTGTTTCCAGTAAAGAAACTCTCTTGCCTTCCGCTGAAGTCACTTCCCACAAAGCCTTCAAAGTATGTTCGTTTGAAAGCAATGACTTCTCCGACTTGTGATGAGCAAACAAGCCATCGAAAGTTCGAGAAATTGCTACCTTCTCCATGGACTCATCGGTTCCACTCTGTTTCTGTCGATGTCACTGTAAGTCTATATATACACACACAGACACACACACACGTATATATATGTGAACAAACGAAAATAACAAAAGCAAGAAAACTTAGAGAAAACTCGAATAAGATAAATACATGTTTTAAAACTTGTATATTGAATATGTGAAAAATAATCTACAATTTTTTAGATCCTATTTATGCAGTTTCAAAATTTGATATTTTTTTTAGAAAAATTTCCTGATCTACTAAAGTCAAAAACAATTTTTCTAATCATAAAAGATATACCAAAGTCTTTGGCTTCCGCACCTCCAAAATGTCAATCTTGAAATAGCCAATCCTCATAGTGTCTAGATTTAAGTTTTTTGGTATAAGTCATTTGATATTGAACCAATCTGTTGCATATTTTCAATGAATGTATTGTTTACTGCTGGTGTACCGAGAGTTCAGTCACTTCCATAATCAACAATAAATATACATGTTTATAAATTGTCAACGCATACGTACATATATGTGTTACTTTTAGGAAATGGATGCGCTTAGAAAAGAAATGGATGCACTAAATCCGAAAGTGAAGAACATGCTCATGTCTTCCCAAGGGACCAACTCGACAAAGAAGAGAGTCCTTATGATATATTTGTTGGTGAACCTTGGCCTTGCATATCACTTTGAGGACGAGATCTACGAAACTTTACAAGAGAGTTTCCAAAAGATAGAGGAGATGATGGATGGTGAAGATGATTTGTACACAGTGTCCATCATCTTCTGGGTTTTCAGGAGATACGGTCACAACATATCTTCCGGTAAAGAAGTCTCTAAAAAGGCTTTTGGTCATATTCATACAAGTTTTTGTTGTCTCTTATTATTATGTTTGACATCTTGATCCATCTTCGTCAATAGATGTTTTCAAAAGATTCAAAATGAACACTGGAAGCTTCAAAGACTCTCTAACCGGAGATGCCAAGGGTATGTTGAGCTTGTATGAAGCTGCGCATTTGAGGACGAGGAAAGATAATATACTGGACGAGGCGTTGATGTTTACATCGAGCCATTTGAAGTCAATAGCTGCATGTGGGACGTGTCCGCCTCATCTGTCAATGCGTATACAAAGTGCTCTCATTCTATCTCAGCATTGGAACATGGAGATTTTAGTTCCACTGGAATTTATCCCATTCTATGAACAAGAAAAGGACCATGATGAGATGGTGCTCAAGTTTGCTAAGATCAGTTTGAAGTTTCTACAGCTCCAATACCTTCAAGAACTCAAAATCGTTACAAAGTATGTAATCTACTCATCTACTAGCACTTCTACATATGGCTTTACTTAAGATTCTTCTGAATATGTTATCCTAACTACACATGTATATATGTGGCTGCAAGATGGTACAATGAGCTAGGGCATGCATCTAACCTCCCACCGTACTATAGAGACAGAATTGTCGAAAATTATTTCTTTGTGCTATCGGTGTTTATTGAGCCACAACTCTCACGTGCCAGGATGATGTTGACTCAGTTCTTCACCGCTTTACAGATTCTAGATGACACATTCGACAGATATGCATTCCTTCCTGAGGCTGAAAGCCTCGCCAACAGCTTGAAAGGGTATCAAATTCTTAGATAACGATTATTATGATGGTGCTAGTAGTGGTGATGATGATGATGATTTATAGGTGGGCTCCTGATCATGACATGGATAAACAACCTGATTACTTGAAATTCGTGTTGGACTCTACATTGAACATTCTTGAAGAGTTGGAAAGAGAAGTACGTAAGACAGAAGGAAGCTCATACAGCTTCGATGCCACTAAAGATGAGGTAACTTTTAGCATATCTCACATCCAAAATGGAGATGTTAGAAACCCATAATAGCGTGGATTCCTCACTAATTAGTGTTAATTGTTTTTCTCTTAGTTAGATACCTATTATTTCAGTAATATCAGAGCCACAGTGAACACCTAAATCATTCACCTCAACTAGACGTGTTATAATATAATAAAATATATTGAAAGTGGAGATAATTCATCACTAATATAAAGATGTTTGTGTTGGAGACACATAATTTCTTGTCGTAACCAATCAAAAATTTTATTTTTGAGTATGATTTAAGTGGTGGGCAGTGGGCACAAATATGTATATACATAATATATTATACCATAGCTTTGGATTTTGTTATTTATTAAACTCGCAGGATTATAAGGAAAAAAGGTTGTGGGTATTTTCTGATCCAAAAAAAAAAAGAAAAGGTAGTGGGTATTTCAAATCATTTTGAAATTGACATGTTTACAATTTTGTGCATGCACAGGTCGACAAACTTGTGAAAGCCAACTTTGATCTCGCAAAATGGGCACTTGTGGCTCACGTACCTAGCTTTGAGGAGTACATGGAGGTTGGTGAGGTAGAGTTCACAGCATATGCGCTTTTGGCGGGTATTTTTATGACTAAGGGAAAGATAGCTAAGGAAGCTTACGAGTGGCTAAAGGTCAGACCGAAGCTCTTTCAATGTTTATCTATCAAAGGCCGTCTTAGGAATGATATACCGGTTATGAGGTACAAATGCGTAAATAATTTATTCACATCTCTTGTATGTCTTCTTCCTTTGTTCTATATATCTATCCAACTAACACGCGTATTGATTAGGATGACATGAGTAGAGGAAATGTCACAAATGCGGTCACCTGTTATATGAAGCAATATGGAGTTCCCGTAGAGGAAGCTATTAGGGAGCTTAACAAAATTGTTGCAGATGCCGATAAGACAATAAATGAGGAGCTCTTGACGACAGTTGACGTGGAACGTTTTGTTCTTAAGGTAGCCATTGATTTTGCACGCATGATCACCGTCACCTATAATGTAGATGAAGGGTTTACCCATCCCGAAGGAAAAATCAAGGACTATATGACTTCTTTGTTCCTCGATCAGATCCGTCTTTGAAATCGTTGACAAGTATTGTTGCGTCTTTGATTAACAAGTCTGGCATTTGTTCTTGTACAACGGCATGTTCTTGTTTTCTACTGAATTAAATATGATGTCTTTTAAATTCGAAAACCACACTGTTTATGTATGTTGTCATAATGTTTGCGAGTCTATATAAATAACTGAAGTAAGTGTTATGTTGAGTAGCTTTTGGGTCTTCTTTTTTTTTGGTAAGTAGCTTTTGGGTCACATGCTGTATAAAGGTACTTTAAACTTAAATATGTGCATATCTCAGTTATATATATCCATGGTATAGCTGTCCTTTCAAAATTGAAGACAAAAAACATTTCGTATATATATGATTTTTCCATGAAATATCTCAACGGTTGTAATGTTTCCTAATTAATATATAAGTGATGCTATGCTTCTAGAATTGAAGATGCTCTAACTACTCTCAGATTTTGTTTCATGAAACGATTGGCTGGATACCATGTCATATCAAATTGATTAGAAGTGCATAAAAAACATTTTCCATTCTTTCCTTAAATAAAAGCTACATAATTAATGATTTTGAATAATAAATATTTGATAATAGTTTTTGTATCCTCCATCATTTTTGTTTACTATATATTATTTTCTTATATTTTGTATTTTGAATTTTACAAAACGGCTATAAATTACTAAAATTTTTAAAAGTCTTACAATGAAACATTTGTGTACTTTTTTGTTATAAAAAAATACAAATGATAATAAAATAACATGAATATGAAGTATCATTTTATAGATATTCATATTAAATATATATATATGTATATATTGATATATTTTTAAAAATTATTTAAATTAAATTATATACCATATAAAATAAATAAATACGTTAATTTCAAAATTTGCATTGAAAAAGTTTTGAGACCTGAATATTTTAATCTTGAAATTGCATTGAATTTTTAAAAACGATTATAAATTACTAAAAATATTAAAAATTTTACGTGAAATTTTTTGATTAATGGTTTAATTTTTTTTTACTGAAAATGTACAAATGTTAATAGAATCATATGAGTAGAAACTAGAAAACTTCAATTAAATATTCATATTAAAATATACTAAATATTTGGTGGTAAATATTTTTGACCGGATTTTGAGAAATATTTTAAAAGGATTTAGGAAAAATAATATTAGAGATTAAGTAAATCTAATTGGTTATTTGAGAATCTTTAGTTAGTAAAATATGCAAGTTCGTATTTTTTCAGAAGAAAATGCAAAATTTTGTAGCTATAGTTAGGAATATGTTTAAATGTGAGTAGCTAGTAATAGTATTGGTTAAGGAAAACATGTAGTATAGTTTTTTAAAAGATACTCTACCTAGAATCAAGTTGGATCCACCTTTGTGATTCTGTTTTAATAGATCGTACATATTAAGATATAGGTGATTTAAATAAGATAAACCAAAACGATTTTGAACAGATAAATGGTAAATAAATTTTTTTGGAAAGATCAGTGAACACACATTCCCCTTCTCTATCACATTAAAAAATATCGTATTATTATTAGTCTGAGTATGTAATTCAAAAAAAACAAACAACAAAATGAAAAACATAATATACATAATTTGCCATTCAAGATTTATACATGCTTTAAGCAATATAAAGATTTACACAAGCAATATTCGTGCTTCATTTAAAAAGTGTAACTATTATAATTGTATAAATTTTGACTTTCACTCCACATAGGACGTGTATTATCACCTAGTTCTCTTATAAAGTAAACAAAATCTAAGAGCATTTATAGCATCTTCATTCTAGAAGCATAGTATTATCTCAAGCAAACTAGATTTTGATCCACGCTTTGCAAGAGTAGAATAATTTATGATGAAAATTTCACTAATAACTTAACAAATATTTTGTTGATTTGTAATAATTTTGTGTATTTATATATTTTTACATTTTTTTTTTGTCATTGATTCAACCTAAAGGAAAAAGTACCACGAATACAAACTGCAAACAAAATGAGAAAGACAACACCAGTAGGTGCGTTTTAAAAGTAAACAAAGCAGAAACTTCTGCAGATGAAGCTAACCAAGGAAGCTTGATTAGGGAAGACCTCCCGGGAGACTGTCTTGACCCAAGCTTCATGTAGGATGCTGGTTGATAGTTGAAATCGCCTCAGCAAGGATGAGGTCAGATAACCAAGATGGACCCCGTACGCCTATTGTCACGAGTAACACTTTTGGCAATCTCTTCAGCCGCTACATTGCTTCTATCAGGTAACAAGGACTAATCCCTAACTGGGATAGCAAAAACGTATCTGGAAACACCAGCCACATATATGGCCGGACAAACGCCACCACCGACGAACCATTTATCAAAACCTCCGTGAGAACGAGAGCTATGGATATGAAACCACCAACTTGAGACTGGACCGGTGAAGAGAACTAAAACACCTTCCTTTCTCTAGCATCAAACAACACTGCCGGACAAAAAATATGAGAAGATGACGAAATTGGAATGGAGAAAATAAACCACATGAGAGAAAGTAGAAAAAGGAGGAAGAGCCTCCCCGGCGGTGACGAAGCCAAACCACCGGGGAAGCTATAGATCTAAGAACAAAGGTTTAGGCGGCTGGAGACACTTCGAGAGAAAAAAAATTAGGTTTAGTAATGAGTTAATGATATATTTTTACATTTAAATCAATGATTTTAAATTCGACTCGAATCCGCGGCCAAACCGGTTGATCCGGTGATCTGAAAATTTAATTTAAGTTTTTAAAAATATCCTTATTAAAAAATCACTAAAACCCGAGACTAGCCGATTGACGCGATGAATGACCGATATGTAGGCCAATTTAATTTAAATTGTTATAGTTTCATAATTTGTCACCTTTTAATCCAAATTTTATAGTTCATTGTTTTGTAATTTTATTAAATTATGACGTTTCTACAAATTTTGATAAAGAAAATGATAGATATAAAATAATTAAGAGCTATAAATATGTCTTGATCATATTACTCCTTTTTATATAGCTTAATTAAGTTTAGTATAATTTTTTTGTGCAATTTATCCTGTTAATAATTTGGTTTATAATATAATCGGTTTAAATGTGTTGTTGACAATTAGTGTTAACAATTTTTCTTTAGATAATATATATATTGAACATTTTTTCATAATTTTTTGTTATTATATTTATTGTACAATGTATAATGTTTATATATGTAATTTTTTATGTAATGGCTATTATTTACTTATTATGTTACTTAAATAAATGATGCAACCATTATTTAGGAAATATAAATAAAATAATCCGTTAATTTAATTGATTTATTATTGATTAAAATGTTTTTGTAGCATTTAAACATGTAATAATAATTTCTATTTATTTTTGTTGATTTATAAATTTTTGAATTATTTAATTTATCTAAATAATTTGAAAGAAAATTGTAAAAATTATTTAAAAAATGAGATCTAATATTTATATTATTTGGATACAAAATTAATTGTAGTATTGTTTGAAAACATAGATAGTAGTATAAAGAAATTTGTATATTGTTCAAAACATAGATAGTAATATAAGAACATGAATAATTGTGATTTCATGTAGGTTTAACTATAATTAGAAAGATGTAACTAACAAAATAAAAATTAGGTCCAACACAAAGTTTCTATTTTAATAAGATAGAAAACGATCAAATAGAGACGTTGTTTGATAAAATAATATTTTTACTGATTAAAACTTGGTTTAAATATATGAAATTTTAACTAAAAAATAGCATCTCAAATACTTTAAGTATTTCAGAATAAACAAATGAAAACAAACAAAAAGTAGAAGTCTGGTTGAGAACATCCTATCTAACCAGACTTTACAAAGAAAAGAAGTTCATAAAGCTCTTAAACATGATTATCGATAAAACCAATGGTGGAGCTTCAGCTCGACGTCTGGAGCTGTTACTCGTCGGCGTCGATCTTTTCTCTCTGCTTATGTTTTTTTGCTCTTTCTTTCTTGTTTTTTGGTTCGAATCACTTCTTATCGTTTTCATCTTTGAGGTTATTTATTGGCTTATCTGGATGGAAATGAGATTGTTGATCATTTAGATTTTAAATTATAAGTCATCTGAATAGTTCATCAGGATGAGTTTTATAAATTTGTTTTAAATTTTTAAATCAAGCATAACCAAATTGAACCATCCGAATGGAGATGGTTTGGTCAAAATGGTATAATATCTGTTATACCTCTGATAAAATTCACAAATTTAATATATTCTTCACATATATAAATACATTTAAAAAAGTAAAATGTAATATTTTGTATTTAAATTTGTAAGATTAAATTTATTTTTCAGCACTCAGATTGGTATAAAGTTTTAAAAAATAAAAGTTCAATACTCCATGACCTTTTTATGGTGGTAGTCGTCTAACTAATATATCAACATATTATTATGTATATTAGTATTTTATTATTTTATACATAAAATTCTGAAATGACTTGAAACGTAAAAGTAAATAATATTAAATTATCAAAAAATTATTTAATCGATATATTTTGTAGATTTTATATAATGCCAGTGAGTTATCAACCGATTATTATTATGCTTGTATTTTTATGTAACTAGACCTCACTTTATATATTTATTAACTTTATTTATTTCTAAAAACAACATATATAAAATAATGCTAATTTCACTAAAATAATTTAAAAATATAAGTTAATAAACCAAAATAAATTTAACTAACAAAATTAATCAAATCTCTAATCTATTTTGAACAATAAAATATTTCTTTATTTGGAAAATTATATATAACCTAATATAAATTAATATATAATAAAATGATAACTAAACCGTTCAAATATTCATTACAAAAAAATCACATATCTAACTAAAATAATCAGTTGATAAAAAAATAAAATAATAAGATAATATTATTTAAATAATCATATATATAAACTGCAAAATAATTTTAAATTGAAATATGACATAAATCAATTACTATGATTTAATTACTTTGTAAATATTAATATCCGTGCATGAGCAAGTGATTTTGAAAACATCATCTAATTTAGAACAAAAAAAAACCTTTAAAAAATCAATGTTATATTATACGTATTTGAAATTCTCACAATTCTCATAATTTAGATGAAAGGTAACAACTTTGCCAAGAAAAATATAAACTTTATGATAAAAATCAACTTATATCTATCAACAAGCAAGCTCGTGAGAATAAGCATGACATTTGAAACTTGAGATTTAGGTAACAAGTAGAAATCCGCCATTAATCTCCTAACTCATCCCTACCTCTACAATCCCCACTCTATATATTACAACACCATTGACTCCAAAACCATCATCACCAAACATACATAATCACAAATCAAACAAGTCAGCGACAATGTCAATCGCAAGAGTCTTCCTCTGCCTAGGTTTTCTCACCTTCCTCACTTCCCCACTTGTGCTATGCTCTTCTAGCCCCAAAGTGGTGGCTGTAGCAGCATCAGCCTCAACACAAGAAGCTCCAAAAAGACATATTGATCCTCCGGCAATGCTTGTTCCTGAATCCACCGAGGTTGATTTATCATCCTCCATGGCCAAGATTGATGATGAGTCTGCAAGAAACTCTGCCATATCCGGTTTCTTCAGGTATAGATTCCCATTCTACGGCTGGCCTTTCCCAATGGTTAAGCCTGCAAATCCTTCTGTTCCTGCAACACCGGTGACCGGAGCTGGGGAAGAGGAATCTGAGAAGGTGCCTTCTTCACCAAGCGAAGGAAATAGAGATGGAGGCAATGCATAAAGATGAATGAAGACAAGAAATGCTCTACTGCAAACTTATATATTGTGTTTAATGACATATTGTGTCGAGTGTTAATGTACCATGTACTATAAATGCTATGTGACATTTAACATGGATAATGAAATGAATACTGATTATATTATCTACCAAGCTCTGTAATACCGGTTTCTCAGGTTCTTCATCATTTTGAGACAAATTTAACTATGACAGACAGTAATATGAACAATGTGTCCTCTGTTATTGTCCCAAAACTGGCTATAGAGCTGTTGTTCTTTGCACTGAGTAGCTTTGTCTCTCCACTGGCAATTGAGAATCTAGGAGATATCCATCAATGTCTGGATAGTCGCATGTTATTGAGCCACGAGACAGTTATAGATGGCAAATTGAGTGTCATTAGACTCATTACTTTGGAACCACTTGTCGAGTTTAAGATGCAGACCAAACAAACAACACTGAACCAAAAAGTAAACGCAAAATCTAGGGAGGATAAAAGTTGAAGAATTCGATTTATCAGCTACTAATAAACTTGATCAGTCCTCTTTAACATTGGAAGATGATGAAGAGAGAAGACACATACAACTCCGAATCGAGATAAAAAAACTGTTTCTTTAGTAAGAAATTCCAAACAGATAATGACTTCATATATCCAAAATTCATAAGCCTGACATAAAAGATATTCCCAGTAGTCCACACTTGATGCGTCCACAAGTTTCTTCTTCATCCACAAAAAGCTGAATGCGTTTGCCCCCAACATCCACAGCTCTCTAAACAAGGTTTGAACTTTTACCTAAACAATCCACAAACAAGTACCAAAGAGGTGATTAGTAGTCAGAACCCAAGAAAACTCGGATGTGATCACGGATAGCAATCAGGGTCACTGGAAATTCGTCTGAGTAGTTTCTAAAAAGGGATCAAATTTCTGCTTACACTTGATAGGGTTTAGCAATGTGTAACAACCCTAGAGTAAAGATGTTCAGATTGAAAAGAATTGTCCAGGCGCAGATAAGAATTGTGATTATAACAAGGTGGTTTAATGGAATCTTTTTTAAGCAAAAACAAGAAGATAAAGCAACTCAATAAGTCAAAGACACTACTCACTCAACAATAAGTCTACAAACTTTGCAAGCTAAAGAAGATAGATGAGAGATTGCAAACCTACTCACTGCTGCTGATTATGCTGAGGAGGCGGCGGCCCTTGCATGCCGGGACGCGGAGCAAAACCACCAGGAGGAGGCCTAGGAGGAGGCGGACCTTGCATCCCATGAGGAGGTGGAGGAGGACCTCTCATCATCATCCCACCAGGAGGAGGACCCATAGGCCTCTGCCCGTACGGAGGCGGCGGTCCACCAAACTGCGGCCTCATACCACCATAAGCCGGAGGAGGAGGACCTCTCCCCATCGGCGGACCTTGACCACCAAAAGCAGGAGGCGGCGGAAGCATCTGCCCAGGAGGTCTCATAACCGGAGGCCGAGAGATCTGAGGCTGCATCATCCCAGGCGAAGGCCCACCAACTCCACGAACAGGCCCAGAAAGCCCAGGCTGAGCTTGGACAAGCGGCCCTGTAGGCACTCCACGTCCAGCAGCACGGCCCACTCCAGGCCCAGCAAGAGCCGCTGCTGAGCCGGCCTTAGCGCGAGACTCTTCGGGAGGAGGCGGTCCTTCAACCGTCATGGAGATGACTTCTTCGCCTCTGAGCAAGACCAAGCCGAGCGTGCGGCGCTCTTCTCTCTCTTCGTTGATCTTCTTGCCTTTGCCTGGCGGAAGCTTGCGGAACTCCTCGCAGTCGCCGAGGACGAGGTTCATGTGGCGGTCGAAGGCCATGAATTTCCCGACGAGCTGCCGTCCGTCTTGGATGGTGACTCGCATCCTGTAGTTTATGAACTGGAGCATCTTGGAGCTCTTCGACATCGACATCGTCGTCGATTCAGTAGTAATACGCGCGGCCGGCGAATCGAGTGTGTGCCGGGCGAGACGAAGAGAACGAGATTAGGGTTTCAGAAGTAGATCGAGAAGCCAGTATTTGGGGGTTTTGGTTTGGCCGTGGGAATCGGAAAGTAAGAAGTTTCTATGGTTTTATAAGGGTACACTATTTACTTATTTATGGGCTTATATTAAACAATGGGCCTATATATTAGACTGGGCTGTAAAAGGTATATATTGGTTGGGAAATGGTTTAGAAGTGGTTTAGAGTCTTCCTACACCCAAATCTTTTTTCAAACCACAAATTTCTTCTATACGTTGGCTTTTTAAAATTTATGAATAAATCTTTATACCTTCTAAAATCTTTTTTTTTTGGACAAATTATACCTTCTAAAATCTATAACCAAAATCCTACACCAAAAATATTTATTTTACTACAGAATAAAAAATCTACAAGGCTAACAAAAAAAGTTTACAGTTCAAACTCTATATATTCTTTAAAAAAGGTACATATAACATTCATTCTTTTAAAATTTTAAAATTATAAAAAGCTTTAAAGTGAAAAAAAAAATCCCTCTCAAGTATTTGTCAATGTATTTGATCGATTAAACCAAATATGATACACGGAACATAAAAAGAAAATCAAAAGAAATTGTTTTCCTTTCGGATGGAAGAGATGTTTTTGTTATTCAAACACACACTGTGGGGGACTCTTGGCATTAATTAGGGCAACATTATCGCAACGTCCGAGCTAGTCCTTAAGGGCAGGGGACCCACAAAAACACCAGGACCGAGGGAGAAAGTCGTTATATAAGAAACGTCCCAGCTCGTCCTTCGTCCTTCGTCCTTTGATATCTCTTGCATCCTTTGCTTTTTTTATTTTAAGGACTTAAAATTGTCCTAGCGATAATGATGGTCTTAGCGTGCATCAGGAGTGTGTTTAGTCCCAAAGCTCGTGCTCAGTTCAACAGAACTTTTGGAGTCCACATCATGTTTACCTTCTTTCCTTGAGTTTTCAGATAAGAGACACTCTTTTAGTTCATTTGCAACCTGGGACATGTTTGGTCTTCCAGACGAGGATGGACTAACGCATGACATTGCTAGCTCAAGAGCCTTCCAAACTGAACTAGAGTCATAATCCCCAATGAGACTTGGATCCACAATGTTTTTGATATCTCCGTTAGTTAATCTAAATCCAACCCATTCTCCTATGTGAGACTTTTCACGTGTATGGTCAATCACGGGCTGGCTAGTAATGATTTCCAGTAATACGACTCCAAAGCTGAAGACATCACTCTTCTCTGTCAGCCAGTTTGTTCTGTAATATCTGTATTACACATAAATATATAAAAATAACCAGATGGGAAAAAATAAGACATAATTTAAATTCATACGTTGTGTTATAAATCCACTTACTCAGGGTCAAGATAACCTGGCGATCCAGCAATGTTTGTTGACACATGAGTTTCACTACCCTCTGGAAAAGATCTTGAAAGTCCAAAATCGCCAAGTTTAGCTTGAAAATTCTTATCAAGAAGTATATTCGTAGATTTGATATCTCTATGAATCATTGGTGGTTTGCATCCGATGTGTAAGTACTCCAATCCTATTTTCAGTAACTCAAAAAGGATTACTCTATGAAGAGAACATCTCAAAAGAAAAATCCAATGTTATGGAAAAAATGAATCTCTATGGGCGACTCATGCTTTATTATATTAAAACACACCTCATGCTTTATTATATTAAAACACACACATGCACACACAATATGTAGTGAAAAGTTAGAACGAACCTTGTGCTGTCTCTGCAGCAATTCTTAGCCTATTTGCCCAACTCAAAGGAGTAGTAGCATATTCTCCTGTAGTCATTAAGATGTGTGTGTGTGTGTGAAAATGTGTGTTAAAACATGACGCAAAGTGAAAATGAAGTAATCAATGTTACGGGATAGATGTTGCTTTAAGTTTCCGTTGGACATGTACTCATAGATGAGGACCAAGTGTTGTCCTTCGTCACAATAACCAACAAGGCTTACCAAATTTATGTGATGTACTCTCAGAAGAAGGTCTACCTATTAAACCACACATAACCCAAACGTTGGTATATATCATATATGTACTCTCTTTTTGGAACCCTGTAAATCATATATATGCATTTTCTTAAATCTCTAAATAAGATTACTTATGGTGAAAATACCTCAGCCTTAAATTGCTTATAGCCTTGAGCTGAGGACTGAGAGAGAACTTTAACAGCTACTTGTTCATTACCGTTTAAGTTACCGTGGTACACAGCTCCAAACCCTCCTTCGCCAAGAGTTTTCTCAAAGTTATTTGTCATGACCGTGACCTCTTCATACGTAAAGCTTCTCTTGTTCGTCACAATTGATGAACGTGGATCTGAGAAATAAGCATCGTATGCTTTAAAGTAGTAAATTCTAACTTATGGAGTCTTGATAGTAGTCGGGGAGCTTATACCTTTTGACGATCTCTTAGTTCTGTAGAAGAGAATAATGAGAAGAAGCACAGCTGTAATTAAACCAACAGAAGCGGCTGTTGCAAGAATGGGTACTAGCAATTTCTTTTTGCCATTTCCATCACCGGCTTCAGTTTCACAAGATGAATCGAAACAGAGGTTTTGTTTTTCGTCTAGTCTATTAATTTTTTTTTAAAAAAAAACTGATGTTACTAAAACACTACACCATAGAAAATATTGTCATATGCCCATATGTGTATATACGAGGAGGAGGAAGAGAAGGGAGGGAGCTGATCAAGAGATGGAGCTGGTATCAGAGAAGGAGAGTGGCGGTTAGAGTTAGTTGGAAGAGATATTGTGACTGGGCCTTACTATATAAAGGGACCCAGTGTTAATAAAGATTTCTTAGTGAGGTTTTGGCTCAGGCCTGTGACTGTAGCTTGAGAGATTGTAAAACTGATTTGTACTTGGCTTGATTCTCGTTATATAAGAGATCAAGAGAGGGAGGTTGGGCGGTTATACATCAAATATACATCCAGTTCCTATCAAATTGGTGCGGTGAGCGTGGATTAGAATGCTATTTCACGAAGCTGGATTTACGATCTGGGTATCATCAGATTAGAATGCGGGAAGAAGATATAGACAAGACAGCCTTCAGAACGCATGATGGTCATTTCGAGTTTTTAGTGATGCCTTTTGGCCTCACTAATGCTCCTGCAACCTTCCAAGCTTTGATGAATGAAGTGTTTAAGAAGTTTCTGAGGAAATTTGTCTTGGTCTTTTTTGATGATATTCTCATCTATAGTGACAACTTGGAGGATCACAAGAAGCATGTAGCGTTGGTGTTGGATGTTTTTGTGGAGATGAGATTGTTTGCGAACAAAAAGAAGTGTTCGTTTGCACAGACAAAGGTCGAGTACTTGGGTCATATTATCAGTCGTGAAGGCGTGGCCACAGATAGTAAGAAGATAGAAGCAGTTCAGAGATGGCCTATTCCGAGAACAGTGAAAGAGTTGAGGGGTTTTTTGGGGTTGACAGGTTATTACAGAAGATTTGTTCAACATTATGGATCTATTGCAAAGTCGTTAACTGAGTTGTTAAAGAAGGAGCAATTTCTCTGGACTCAATTAGCCCAAGAGGCATTTGACAAGTTGAAGATAGCTATGGTCACTGCTCCGGTGTTGGCTCTTCCAGATTTTACGAAGCCTTTCATTGTAGAATCCGACGCGTCCGGGTTTGGGTTGGGAGCGGTTTTAATGCAGAATAATCATCCTATTGCCTACTTCAGCCATGGTCTCACACCTAGAGAGCAATTGAAACCTATATACGAAAGGGAATTGATGGCAATTGTGATGTCTATTCAGAAATGGAGACATTATCTTTTGGGAAGAAGGTTTGTGGTAAGAACGGATCAACAAAGCTTGAAATATCTGTTGGAGCAGCGGGAAATAACTCTGGACTATCAAAGGTGGTTGACGCGTATTTTAGGATATGAATTTGATATTGAGTATAAAGTGGGCAGCGAGAATAAAGTAGCAGATGGTTTGTCTCGGATTGATCACATGGTGATAGATGAAGCTGGGTTGACACTTCTGGCATTGACAGTTCCGGTGACTTTACAAATGCAGGATTTGTATAGGGAGATAGACGAAGATGAGGAGATTCAAGGAATGATAGCAAAGTTGCTACAGGGAGAGGGGGTGAAACAGGGTTTTTGTTTGGTCCATGGTCGACTGTTTTATAAACAGAAACTGGTTATTCCTCGTTCTTCGAATTAAATTCCTGTGATACTTCAAGAATGCCATGACACGATTATGGGTGGTCATGCGGGGGTGTTGAGGACGTTACAGCGAGTCAAGGCAATGTTCTATTGGCCAAAGATGCGTAGTGTGGTGCAGGAATATGTGGCTGCTTGTTCTGTCTGTCAAACACACAAATATTCGACATTATCTCCTGCTGGTTTGTTACAGCCGATCGAATTACCAGTTCGTATTTGGGAAGATATTGCAATGGATTTCGTCGAGGGATTACCGGTTTCTCAAGGAGTGAATGTGATATTAGTCGTGGTGGACAGGTTAAGCAAATATGGTCATTTCATTACCTTGAAGCATCCGTTTACAGCGGTTGAGGTAGCTCAGAAGTTCGTGAAAGAAGTGGTGAGATTACACGGTTTTCCGAAGTCCATCATTTCGGATCGTGACAAGATATTTCTGAGCAAATTCTGGAAGAAATGTTTTAGAGTTTCGGGTACACGTCTGCGTTTCAGTACTGCGTTTCATCCGCAATCAGATGGGCAAACTGAGGTATTGAACAGGTGTTTGGAGACCTATTTGAGATGCTTTGCGTCGACACATCCGAAGAGTTGGTCAAAGTATTTGTCTTGGGCAGAGCTGTGGTACAATACGGCTTATCATACTGCGTTGAAGTGTACTCCTTTTAAGCTGGTATATGGGCGAGACCCACCTACTTTGATGCATTATGAAGATGGGGCTACTCAGAATTTTGAGGTTGATATGATGTTAAAGGAACGCGAGTTAGTATTAACATCTATCAAGGACAACTTGACTCGCGCACAGGCTATTATGAAGAGCAATGCTGATAAACATAGGCGTGATTTGGAGTTTCGCGTGGGAGAGAAGGTGTATTTGAAGCTGCGTCCTTATAGACAACAGTCGGTGAGTAGGAGGTTGTTTCAGAAGTTGGCGGCGAGGTATTATGGGCCATTTGAAGTGGTTGCACGAATTGGGAAGGTGGCATATCGTTTAGCGTTGCCTGTGAGTTCGAAGATTCATCCAGTTTTTCACATTTCTCAGTTGAAACCTGTGGTAGGATCTTCAGAAGTTGTGATTCCATTACCACCTATTCTTTCGGATTCGGCGGATTTGTTGATTGAACCAGAGGCAGTGCTGGACAGACGCTATGATGAGCAGGGATTCTTGGAGATTTTGGTTAAGTGGAAGCATCTTCCGGATCATGAGTCTTCGTGGTTGCGCGTGGGTGAGTTGAAGCAACAGTTTCCATCTTTTTCACTTGAGGACAAGCTGAATCTCGGAGAGGGGGGTATTGATATGCCCATATGTGTATATACGAGGAGGAGGAAGAGAAGGGAGGGAGCTGATCAAGAGATGGAGCTGGTATCAGAGAAGGAGAGTGGCGGTTAGAGTTAGTTGGAAGAGATATTGTGACTGGGCCTTACTATATAAAGGGACCCAGTGTTAATAAAGATTTCTTAGTGAGGTTTTGGCTCAGGCCTGTGACTGTAGCTTGAGAGATTGTAAAACTGATTTGTACTTGGCTTGATTCTCGTTATATAAGAGATCAAGAGAGGGAGGTTGGGCGGTTATACATCAAATATACATCCAGTTCCTATCATATTGTTTGGGAGAAAGAGAAGCATACATCAAGGTTAGCCCATTCTTTTGCATGTTACGAAGGGTTTGAGGGATTGAGCCGCTAAAATTGTTTCCACTCAAGTTTCTGTGAAATGTATATAAAACATTATTATTATATGCATCCATTGCATGATTTTTTTTTATTTCAAGGCTAAACTTACATGATTGTCAACGACTTCATTTTGCCGAGAAATTCCGGGATTCTTCCGGTCAAATGGTTATTTGACAGATCCCTACAACATCAAATAAATGATATTTAAACGGAAAGATCTTCTTTTTCTTTAATTTGTATCTAAAATATTAAAATTTTATAAATAAAGAGGAGAAATAGAGAAATTGGTGTATCTATATTCCATTGATAATAAACCATATACATAGGTATATACTTTCTATCTGTTTCATAGTCGTTGTAGAATTTTTGTTTCCTTACAAAATAAGTATCGTGTCGTTTTCAACTTCTAAATGCAAAATTTATTAATCAGGCGTATAAATAATTGTGTTTTTATATATAAAATATATAAATTTAACTATTTTTTTAATCTGTGTGCATAACCTCAAAACGATACTTAAAATGAAACAGAGGAACTAATAGTTTAGAGCTCAAATAGAATTTGGTGGACAAATAAACCTCAGTATACAAGTAAATCTAGGAACATAAATACCCTAGGATAGCACTAAAAAAGTTTTGATCACAAAAATAGACCACAAGGAGGAAAATAACCAAAATGTTTCATTAAAGAGTTAAATATACATTTATACCCCTATGATTAACTAATTCAAATCTTAGGGTTTAGAGTTAAGAGGTGAAGATTTGGAACTAAGGTTTAAAATTTTATAAAATAAAAAATAAATATTAAAAAGGGTAATTCTCCTAAATAGACTATTTTCAAGTTTTGATCACAAATATAAACTACAATGAGGAAAATGACCAAAATGTTTCATTTAATAGGCAAAATGACACTAGTACCGTAGATATATAAAAAAATAATAAATAATAAAAAATTAAAAAAAAAGAAAAGTTTTATATTATATATTTTCAAATTCGAACTTTTTTATAATTTTTTTTATAAATCTTTTTTTTTCGAATTTGTTTTTATTTTTTTTTCAAATTTTATTTTTGTAATTCGAAAATATTTTTGAAACTCTTTTTAAAAATTTTATTTTCAAATTTTTTATTTTATAAAATTTTAAATCTCAATCCCAAATCTCCACTTCTCAACTCTAAACCCTAAGGTTTGTATTAGTTAATCCTATGGGTATAATTGTATATTTACCTCTTTAATGAAACATTTTGGTCATTTTGATCTTTAAGGTCTATATTTGTAACAAAAAAAATTTAGTGTTATCATAGGATATTTTCCTATTAAAAATTTGAAAATAAAAATTTTAAAAATAGTTTCAAAAAGTATTTTCGAATTACAAAAGGAAAATTTGAAAAAAAAAATTATAAAAAAGTTTGAATTTGAAAACATATAATCTAAAATTATAAATAAAAAAAAATTTCTGTTCTTTTTTATTTTTTATATCTAGGGTATTAGTGTCATTTTATTTATTAAATGAAATATTTTGGTCATTTTCCTTCTTGTGGTCTATTTTTTGTGACCAAAACTTGAAAATTGTCTATTTAGGAGAATTGTGCATCTAGGAATATCACATAATATTCATAACAAAAATACCCTTTGAATTAATATATGAAATTACACCAAAAATTAAATTAATTGATTATACTAGCTCTATTTACTATAACTTTATTTTCTAAGTTATAGAAAAATATGATAGTAGAAGTTTAGTTTTTTTTTCATTTAATTCTTCTGATTACATCAAAAACTCTACAAACCATATTCTACAGTAAAAAAAAATTATGATTAGATTTCAACTAATCATCCACATTATTCTATTATCAAACAATGTCTTTTACCGAATATTCTTCCCGTTGAAAGCAAATTTAGATGGGATATGAGACTTACAATTTCTGTAGTTGGCTAAGATATTGTATGTCACTTGCTATGGTCCCATTTAATCCATAAGAAGAGAAGTCTCTGTGTGTAGATCAGAACACATTTACGGTCTAAATAAAATACATAAAACAAAACACTAATTAATTTAAACAAGAATACTACTTGAGTGTACGTTTCGCATGATCTTACATGGAAATGATTCTTGGTGGAACAGACGGAACCGCGTTGCTGCAGTTAAGACCAGTCCACATGTAATATCTAGGTACGCATGGATCTCCTTGCCAGCTCGTTTTCTGTAATCTATAAGTCGCTTGAATGTTCTTGAATGCAATGACTGCGTATATAAAGTTTAACCTCATGAACCACACAAAAAGCTTTATATATTATATACACATAAGATTAAGCACAATGGACAAACCGTCGTTTTCATCTGTTTCCGACTGAGGAAGCTGGAGTACCCCGAAAACTTCCATGGCACTAATAGATGGTGGAAGACTTGACGACCTAGATCTTACAAGCTCTACGTTACAAGAATCAACGCATTTAGTTGAGGTTCTGATAGACACAGTGTCAGCTATGAACTTCGGAGGACTGTATTCGTAACTAATTGTAGCGCCATTCCACAAAATATCAAACTCTCTGGTATCACTGGGCTTCAAAACTTGGATCTCGGCAAAATGAAGGTACACTTGAACGTCGTCGGGGTTTAGCATTACCCAGTCTCTGCTCCATGACTTATCTGCACCTTTGGGTATTGAAGACTTTGAAATTATAGCTTGAGGAATATCGAAGGCATTCTTAGTATCTACAGGGGTGGTGGTGTTTATTTCTGTCATATCATCCTCCCAAAAGCTTGAGTCCCAGATACGATCATGGACATCATGAGGGTACCTGACACAATCAATGTGTAGCATATTGGCGTAAAGCCTTTTTAAGAAATAATGGTTCTTCCACAAACTACAATATTACTGGTTTAGCAGAAATATATAAAAGTTTAGATAATGCTCTTTTTGTTAACCAAAGTTTAATCAAAGTTCCTAAAGAGTTCACGAGACACTATAGGATTTTAGGAACATTTCATAACACACAAGGCACCTATTTATACAATTATTTAAAAAATGATGTTAGTTTTAATCAGAAACGAAAACAAATATACTTTCAAATATATTTATTTTAAATTTATAAATATTGAAAATAGATCTTGTTTAACATTATTTAGTTTTATATACATAATGAAGCGTATAAATTTCTGAACTGTTTGATTAAAAAATAAATTTATAGTACACAAAAAACTGTTAAGAATATCATCAAAATAGTTTTACAAGAACAAGTGAATAGGTTGTGTTTTGGGAGAGATTACCATCCTGATGAGTCATTTTGAAGGAGATGAGAATTTTTTGTTTATTTAGGCATTAAAAGTACAAGTCATATCAATTGATTATCTGGATGAGTTTTCAAAATATAGGCTTAATTTTGAAAATCAGCTAGATGATCCAAATTGAACCATCTCGACGGAGGTGATTCTGTCAAAATGGTATAATGTCTATTATACCCCTGACATAATTCACAAATTACAAACCTAAATCTAATATCATTTTGTCACACAAGAAAATTGACAAAACTACAAAAACACATTTTCCTTTCGAAACCAAAAATACATTTTTTCAGCCAAAATCACAAAAACGCATTTTTTTCACCAAAATCGCAGGAACACACTTTCCTTCCCGTCAAGACCGCAAAAACAAAATTTTCCGTCAAAACCGCAAAACATACTTTCTGCCAAAACCGGAAAACGCTTTTTCCGCCAAAAACGTAAAATCGCATTTTCTCGCCTAAATGCAAAAACACATTTTCTGGCCGAAAATGCGAAAACGTTTTTTCCCGCCAAAAACACAATTTTCGCCAAAAAAAAACTTTTTACAGGAAAAACCGCAAAACCGCAAAAACACATTTTCAAATAATAATTGAAAATCTATAACCTAAGCGGATTCTTTGGTAATATTCACATTTCTACCTGTTGACCAATACCATTAAAACAAATTCTATTTTTACTTAGATATCTACACATTTTAATCACATTTCTACAGTATGCTTTCTTAGATTAAATAACTGATGCTATGGAATATTATTTCGGCAAATCCATAAGGCAACAATTGTAAACATTAACTAGATATCGATCCGCGTGGGTTTTTGTTTTGATTCATTTTTATATAAACATTTTGTTTTCAATTCAATATTGGTATATATTATAATATATATGTACCTATCAATTTTTAAAACAAAATAAGTATACTGTATATTTTTTCATTATTAAAATCGTAACTATATATATATAGATTATTAAAATATTGTTTTATTGTCATATTCAAAAATATTGTAACATTTCACAAATTTAGAAAGTTTTTTAAAAATTAAATTTTTCGCTTCATAGATGTAAATAATTAAACATTTAGTTTTTGTTTAATTTTTAAAATAAATTATATAGTTAATTTGTTTTCATTGATTTAAGGTAGTAAAGATTAATCATTGTTAGATAATATGATTTTTGTTATTTTAAAAAGATACTTATAATTTTAAAAGTTAAAATCGACAAATATTTAAATAATTAACATATGGAGGTATAGTATTACAACATTAAATTATATTTATTTAATTTATACTATCTATAAATCCAATGGATCATCTATTGTTTAAATTCAATTATTGATAGTCCAATAAAAAATTATGGTAGGTCCAAATTTAAATGCTAAGATTATAAATTAAATGTAACATGACTTTTTAGGTTCATTAGGTCTATTTTTAAAAAAAAATCACACATGAATCAAAGTTGTGACTTCTGTTTTAATATATAAGATAAAACTTGTACTTAATAGAAATGTGGTAATATTCACATTTCTACCTGTTGACCAATAACATTTAAAAAAAATTCTATTTTATTTAGATATCTACACATTTTAATCACATTTCTACCGTATGCTTTCTTAGATTAAATAACTGATGCTATGGAATATTATTTCGGCAAATCCATAAGCCAACAATTGTAAACATTAATAGAACCTGTACTTAAAACACATCGAAACAAGCCCGTTTAAGAAGTTGGCCCATTGTAGAGGCTCGTGGTCATGAGATCAATAAATAAAGGTAACTAAGTGTTTTGTCCGCGATGCAAGCTTAAACATTTTCATAATTTTTGAAAAGTTGTTTGTACACTATATTTATTATATATTAAAATAAATCTTAAAATAACTTAATATTATATTTTTAATTATATAATTAAAAAATGATTTGATTAATATTTAATTATGTAATTTATGTTTTTAACATTTTACTAAAATATTTTTTCAGATAACAATACAATATATATATATATATAAATATATATGTATAGAGAAATTATCCTTTTTTAATTATATTTTTAGATTTTGGATAATTCAATATTCTATTTTTAATTATATAATTAAAAATTTAATTTGATTAATATTTAGTTATATAATTCATGTTTTAACTTTTTTACTAAAATACTTTTTCAGATAACAATACAATATATATATAGAGAGAAATTATCTTTTTTAATTATATTTTAAGATTTTGGATAATTCAATATTCTATTTTTAATTATATAATTAAGAATTTAATTTGATTAATATTTAGTTATATAATTCATGTTTTAACTTTTTACTAAAATATTTTTTCAGATAACAATACAATATATACATAAATTGTCTCTCTTTTTAAATTATATTTTCATATTTTGGATAATTCTTACTATTATTAATTTTAATCAATTATCTAATCAAATAAATTAAAATTTCGTTTTTATTTTTTAATTTAGTTATACATTTTTATTTGATTAATATTTAGTTATATAATTCATGTTTTTAACTTTTTACTACAAGACTTTTTCAGATAACAATACAATATATATAGAAATTATCTCTTTTTTAAATCATATTTTCAGATTTTGGATAATTATTACTATTATTAACTTTAATCAATTATCTAATCAAATAAATTAAAATTTTGTTTTTATTTTTTTAATTTAGTTATACATTTTATTCATTAAGGGTATAAACATTATTAACCACTCTAACTTTTAATGTGAGAGATCGATTCCAAAAATTTACTTAAATTATCTTTTTTAATTATATTGTTAGATTTTGGATAATTCAATATTCTATTTTTAATTATATAATAAAAATTTTATTTGATTAATATTTAGTTATATAATTCATGTTTTTAACTTTTAACTAAAAAACTTTTTCAGATAACAATACAATATATACAAAAATTAACTTTTTTTAAATTATATTTTCAGATTTTGGATAATTCTTACTATTATTAATTTTAATCAACTATCTAATCAAATAAATTAAAATTTCGTTTTTATTTTTTTATTTAGTTATACATTTTATTCATTAAGGGTAAAAACGTTATTAACCATTCTAACTTTTAACGTAAGAGTTCGATTTCAAAAATTTAATTCACAAATAACAGTATAGATTTTCTCCGGGCTTTAAAACTGAAAAGTATAGTTCAAACGGCTTATTATATTTGTGCAATGGTTTGTTTGGGACAGAAAGATACAAAGAGACTCATTTCAATTATGAGCAGGCCGGCCCATGGCATAGGGAAAGGAAGCAATTGTATAGGGCCCAAAATATTTTGAGAGCTTAAGAAAAAGGGTCCCAAAACTAGTTTTAATCTGAGTAGGACCTTTAATAAAGATGGCCGTATGAGACGCGAGGTTTGGAATATTTCAAGGTCATGATTTACAGTGACTATTTCCAAATTTTGAAAATTCGAAGGACTAAATAATTTCTCCATGTGATTATCAGCGGATGGCACCTTGACATCAATTTTGACATTTTATCAAATTTGTCTAAATTTACGTTTTTCTTTATATTGTTTGCTCTTGAATATCAGTTTGTTGGATAATTTCAATTAACTTGAAGAACAAGTTAACTCATCAAAGTGTATTTTAATGGGTTAAGGAAAAAAAAAAACATATCAAGCTTATGATTTATGTTTTCATATTATTATTAGGTTAAGTAGTAGCTTAGTCTTATATAAAGAGTTCTCATGCAGAGATGTTATAACATCGAAAAAACACATTAATTTAGTTTTGAAAGAGTTTATAAATCTAATAAGAAGAGTTAATTCTTATAATCTTTTGTGTTCTTGCAACTTTAATTAATATAAAAGCAATCATGGAACCTGTAATATCAACTTTTCTATTTCTTCCTTTCTATTCCTATCTCTCTCTACTTTCTTATTACAAAATTAATATTTTCCCCAATATAGTCATTCAGCAAATTAACCCTTTATTATTTAGTAAAAACTTCATGTGTTCACAAAAATTTGAAGCAATCTAGTCTTATTAAAAGATAGGATAAACATAATTTGTTATAAATTTATAATTTACACAGGTGATGAAATTTTTGAAAAAAGATTAAAAGCCTGTAAGAACTTTTACCTTTCACTTATAATAAATATGTTACCTAATTTGTGTTCTATTGAGGATCTACGCTAAATAAGATAGGTTTAGTTGACTTACCGTGTTTGACAAAAAAAAAAGTTTGACAAAAAAAAAGTTGACTTACCGTACGATGGATTCAGTATTTACTGAATCCATCGTACGGTAAGTCAACTTTTTTTTTGTCAAATTTTTTTTTGAAAAGTATAGGTGTCATCTCTCAGGGGACGTAGTTAACTTTTTTTTTGTCAAACTTTTTTTTTGAAAAGTATAGGTGTCCCCTGAGAGATGACACCTATACTACTACAACCGGCTCTGATAAGATAATGTGTGCTCTGCATGACAGTCAGATTATAGCAGTTTCGTGTTCCTTCAGGAAAATACCTAAGGTACTTATGAGGCTTTATGGATGCCCTGCCAAAAACAGGCTCATCATTTTTGGTTCTACCACTTTTTCCGCTGCGAATGAAATCAGCGTCGGATGAAAAAGTTAAACCCGTGGACTCTTCAGTATAACTAGACTCGTTATGGGGCATTCCGCAATCTAAGCTGATGAATCCTGGTATTAGTCATGCAAAACAAAAAAATGAAAACCTAAATCTTGTGTAAATATGTGAAGTCCAAAGATAATATAGCCACATAAAGTTCGCAATATAATTATTTTGGCAATATAAGTTAGCTTTGGTTAGCTGAAAGAAAACAATGAAAAGGAATGTTTACGTGCATAAGATTTTTTAACCGTACAGCATAAAATACCTTGTTGACCGTGGACGTCACCAAGATCGGTAATGAAAAAGATCCCTATTAGGGCAATTAAAACAAGCCTGTGAATACTCTTCATTTCCAATATTATGACAACAACAAAAGGTGTTCTGATTTCTGAAATAAAGCTATTTATAGGCATAAAGACAAAGAGGGTTATCAGTTTTGAAAATGTGAATGTCACCTGAAGATTGACGCTGATTAATTTAACAAATAAAAGTTAGTTGTATATGCAAAATAAAATGCCAAATTGGAAGAAGTTTAATAATAGAAGATGCCCCTCCAGGTAGGTGCAATGGAATTTCTCTCATATATGCCTTTCGGAGTTTCCAGCACGTCTTCCATATTTCTGTATGTGCAAACACGCATATACATAATATTTACTATTTAAGACTTGGTGCTTGTTAAAACCACAACAACATAAATTGGATATTGACTGGAGGCTGTAACTTTAACAAAGAGAGTTGTGGTTACACCATGTTTCAAAAGGTGAATGGATGGTATCACAAGACTTCAAAATTATTTTAGAAACATCCGATTAGTTAGATCATCGTCAATGGAAAGTATCTTACCAATCATCCAACGAGACACTAAAACAAAACCATTCATCCATAAAGTATTATTGCCTCTTTTTGGATCAAAATTCAAAAGTAATCTCATTTGACTTAATGCAAAACTTAAAAAAAAAAAACTCGATCTCTATCGCTTTATTTAGAGTCACTGATTAATTCTTACATCAACTGTATTAAGTAACCATAATATTAATTATTGAACTGTAAGTTTGTAATAAATCAATTTCTTTCTATAAACTAATATCTCCAAAAAGATGATGCAAAAATAAAATTTACAACGCTTTTTGTGTTTTGGTCTTTCAAGAAGAAGCATATCCATGAGGATGACTCTTTTGCCACTTCCAAGCAACTTCAAGACTCTCTTGAAGATTAGTAAAACGAGCAGACCAATTAAGATCTCTCAGAATCTTTGCTGGATCACTGTAAACCTCTGCGTAATCTCCAGGTCGTCGAGGCAAAAAATCTACTTGTATATCTACTCCTGTCGCTTTCTTACAAGCTTCCACAAACTCCTTCACCGATCTTCCTTTTCCAGTTCCTACATTGTAGATTCCCACATTTCTTGGCTTAGCCTTCTCAAGAGCCTTCACGTGAGCATCAACGAGGTCAGTAACGTCAATATAGTCACGAACACAGGTTCCATCTCCTGTTTTGTAGTCTGTTCCTTTGACCTGAAGGCCTGGAATCACACCACGAGCTGCATCAAAACAAGCACCTGATATGCGCCCGTGCTCACGTAGCTCAGGCTTTGGAGCTTCTCCTAGTCTACCTTCCGGGTCTGAACCGATCACGTTAAAGTATCTGTGAAGTCATGATCAGACATTGTTAGTTGATGAAACCAGCTCCAAATCAGGAAAAAACAGAACACTGACCTTAGGATCATGACGGCCATGTCAGAGTTCTTAGAGAAATCAAGGATCATATCTTCAGCCATCTTCTTAGCTTTTCCATAAGGATTAATCGGGACCTGAAACCGATCATTGTTAAATCTGATGAGACCTGATCCATGCCCATGAGAGTGTTTCTGAAACTGTTTTCAAGTACCTGTGGAGTAACTTCAATGATTGGCATTTTATCAGGTTCTCCATAAGTGGCACATGTGCTTGAATATATAAACTTCTTCACTTTATGTCTAGCCACAGCTTCAAGAACTACTAATGTGTTAGATGTAATGTTGTGGTAATACCTACAAAACCAAAAAAGAAAACAGATAATTGTTTTTTCAGTAACCTAACATGAGATTAGGACACAAAGAACCACAAGTCATGGCTAGAAGTTGTACTTTAGAGGATCTAGAGTGCTCTCTCCAACATAAGCTACTGCAGCAAAATGCATAACAGCATCAAACGCATTCTCTGAGAAGATTTTATCGACCTGAAATGTTTCGGTTAAGAACTTAGAAAACAAAACCATACTTCATACAAAAGAATCTTAGGAACGTGAAGGATTACAGCTTTGGCATCTCCTAAGTCGGCATAAATGAATTGAAGCCTCCCGGCTTCTGGGAACAATCCCTGTAGAACCTTGACGGCGCCAAGATTTCCTCGAGAAAGATTGTCCTGTTTGTGAGACAGAGATATTAGGTTTATACAAAACCAAGCATTGCAGTTTAACTACTTGCCAATAACGAAAAAAAAAATATACCACAATGGTTACACGGTATGAATCCTTTAGTAGCCTAAGTGCAGCATGTGATCCGATATATCCAGCGCCACCGGTGACTAGTACATGTGTCACTCCTTCCTGGCTGCGAGAGAACTGTGAAGAACAACAAAATTACATATCCAATCAATTCAAAGAAGTAGATTCAGGAGAAATGTATCTAGCAAATAGGATTGTGGAAGTTACTTACTGAGGTTGGTGAAGTGAAACTAGGTGCGTTCTTGAGCATTGTAATGCATAAAGCTGTAAGAGAAACTATCAATATAAGCCTGCCCATGACATTGCTCTTTCTTTTGGGTTCCAAATAATCCATCCCTGAAATGTTACAAAATGGAAGAAAAAATTGTTTATCTATACATTTTTCGGAAATTCTTTCCATATTGTAAAAAAAAATGATAGTTTGATTATAGACCAACCTCCTGCAAGAGGGCTTGTATTTCTCCCTGGACTTCTGGTTCTAGAGAAACTTAGCATTTTTGAGATTCAGAAGAATCTGTAGCTTAAAAAGCACACAAAAGTGTTATGTTCTTGGTATTGAGACAAAAAAAAAAGCCTCCACAAAAAAAACTCAATAGCCAGCAAATATGAAATTCATGCAGCTGTAAATTGCTGGTTGGAGAAAAAAAGAAAATAGTTTATAAACAGATCATAGGAGGGAAGAAAAATAATATTTTGTTGCAAGTGGGACCTGAATGAAAAGAATGAAAAAACAAAGATAAAGACAGGCAAAAGTTGAATACATTTTATGGGAAATAAAGATTAACTTAATTATGATGTCACAAGTTTAATTATAATGTTAATTTAAATGTTAACAGGAAAGAGGAACAGAGAGCATGTTTGTCAAAGACAGAACAGAAACATACAAAGATTCTGACAAAAGTCATCGTGTTTGATCAGAGTTTCGTTGTAAAATGAAAAAAAAAAAACTCATCTCAGAAATTACGGATCAGAATTAAACCCATAATTGAAACGTTTTAAACTCAATTTCGATCAGAATCCGATAGTTATAATGGAGACAGAGATTGAGAGAGAGAGTACCTGAGAATATGTGAGAAACGGATTGAGAGGAAGAAGAAGAAGAAGAATTGATATTAACGATGGCTGAAAAAGACGAGATGTCCAACGTTATTAAGGAAGGGAGTGAGAGATAGAGAGAAGAAGGAGGAAGGAGGAGCGTAAGAGAGAAAGTAGGGAGAATCGGGTGGAAGAAGAAGAGAAAGAAAGAACGAATCATGCAATGCAAAATGAAACCACAACTACTACATGTTGACTAAGTCTTGTTGTAGAGATATCTTTTCAGAAAAAAAACTCAAAGTTAGAGGAGTTTTTAATAAATATATCAAACTTATCCAAACTTTTTTAAGGAATTTTTTTTGCTAGCTGCACCCAAGTATATTCTAATACGGTGGAAACCATCCAAAAATATCGAATATGTCAATAACTACATCAAATTTATGTTAATATATGTCAAATATATGAAGTAATAATTAATATACTGACAACATCATAATCAAGTTTAATTGATTTTAAACTTAGTTAATGGGATCAATCTATAATTAATATTTTAAAATTTACCCTCTTCTAATCAAAGCCGACCTGGCCCAAGATTTTAAACCCGACCAGACATAAGTCTTTTTCCCTGAATTAAAAAATTAGGGTTCGAAGCCAAAAAAAATTGGGGATTTCGAACGGAGAGAGATTGATAGAGAAATGGAAATGGGTGGAAGATCAAGCAAAACATGAAGGTTCACTGTTGATTACCTCATTGTGACCCTCTTTCTTCGATTGATCCTCTTTCTTCGGTTAACCTCATTTCTCCTTATAAACTGTAAAATTGACTCTCACTCTCTCTCTAGAGACAACTCCCTCCCTTTCTCTCACTCGGTCACTCTAATCTCTATTACCCCTAAATCGATTCTGAAATGAACCCTAAAGTTTTAGATTAGGGCAAAACATTGAAGTTTAATCGAAAACGGGTTGGGTTAAGGAGTTGGGTCGGGTCGGATTTAGTTGATTGGAGTTAAGTTTAATATATTACAAAGATCTCATTAACTAAGCTTAAAGTCAATTAAACATGAATATGATTTTGTTGTCACCATATTTATTGTTACTTCGTATATGTGGTATGTATTAAAACGTGGTGTAGTTAGTGACATATATATTCTAATATTTTGGATGATTTCCACCATATTAGAGTATAATTCGTGTATCTGGCAAAAAAAGTTTTATTAAAGCTAACCAAAATTAATAAACTTTTACATTAACATGTTTCATTACAAATCTTCAATATAAAATACGACATAATATCTAACTCTGACGGATTTTCGAGAACATTAGTTTCACAATTGAAACATGAGAATGTCGTTAGAAAACAAACTTTATTTTCATTCATGTTCTGGATGAGAATGAAACTCATGGAGATAAATGTTTAGACTTAAAAAAGACCCAAAAAAACAATGTCATTGGTCGAATGTCCACACTATATATACATAGAAGAGTTTGTTTCCCTTTCAGGAATAAATGAATGAGGTGTTTAGTTATGATGCGATTGCAATGAATGTTATAAGCAACCATTTGTTACAATCTTTATTTTTCTGTTTAGTAATCAAATACTATTGGAAGAAAAAAAAAAATCGAGAATGATCACGTTTCTTTTGTGCAGCGACTGCCTAACCATCTAACGATTAGATCCCAGACAGTTAATTATGTAAGACTTTTCTTTACATACATAATAGACTTCATAGCAATATAGCAGTTGATAATTTCAGATTATACATAAATTTCAAGTCATAAGTTAACGCACGTAAACTGTTGATCTTGCATATTTAAGTTATTCTTTTCTTTTTTGAAAGATGTTAAATAAGAAAACAGAATCCACATGGACATTTTATTAAAGATCATTACATAGATAAATCTATCTGAAACATGATATTACATAGATAAATTAAAAAAAAAACAAATTAATTAATAATCTTGTGAAAATTTTGTTGCATGAAAATAAATCAAGAAGAGAGAAATTTATTCATGAAATTTGTTTCACGGTGCGCATCATGTTCTTGAATTCAAAAAAGTCAACGCGACCATCCTTGTTCCGGTCAACGGAAATGATCATCCTCTCCACTCTCTCCATCTCTCCACCTTCAGGCAACCCTAGCTTCTTCAAAACCGCCTGCAACTCCCTAGCGCAGATGAATCCATCACCATTCTCATCAAACACCTTAAACGCCTCCGCGAGATCAGATTCATCGGCTGCGGCGGGCGAGGAAAGATCATCGTCTCCGGCGAAGAAACAATCGTCAAGCGTCTTGTGGAGGGAGGAGAAGTCTTCGAAGTTGAGACCGGTGTTTCCAGGCTGGATGTAGGACTCGACGGTGGATTTGAGGTCGGAGAGATTAGCGTTGAGGCCGAGACGAGAGAGAGCTTGGCTTAGCTCCTCGAGGGTGATGAAACCGTCGCCGTTGTGATCGAATAGGTCGAAGATGCGTTGGAGACGAAGAGCGTTCAAGCTTGGGCTTCGTAGGCTGAAGGATGGTGATTTACTCGTAACTTTCTTGTTCTTCTCGCCGTTGCTCGCCATTGTCGTCTTCTTTCCAGTTCTTTCTTCTACGTTGTGGAGTTATAATCTGAGATAAAGAACGATTGGAGTCTAATTATAGAAGAGAAATAAATGGGGAAGTGATCCGTTTTTGTCGGCATTGACGGTGTCTGTCCCGACATGTACGAACTTCGGACATTAAACTTCGTAAGGACAGCATTAGTTCACTTCACATTAATGCGAAAATAAAAAGAAGCTTCCCAGTTTTTGACCCGTTCGCATGAGCCCGATCGGGTTGAGCTAGCCTACCAAACCATGAAGCTAAATACATCGTTAGTTCATAAGAGCCCATTTACGAATATCATTTCTTCCAATTTCAATTTCATTATCGTATCTGCAAATTCTCACATCATAAAAAAAAGATATCGAGACACCAAAACGGTAGAGAGAAACAAGACAATCTAGAGACAAGAAACCAATGCCGCATACAGTTCAGATTTAATATGAACACCTTGAAAGACTGAATCTCTCCTCAATAGTCTCAAGATTTTCATTTGATTATTCCTTTGTCTTCATACAGAGGCATGTCTATACTGTATTAAAAAAGGCACTCGCCTCAGACCTTCGATTAATAAAACTGTTTTTAGGATCTCAAAATTTAAAATAATTTCTAATTTAGTGGTTTAGACTTATTTAAAAAAAAAATATTTCTATAAAAATTAATTAACTCACTTTTTGAATTCATGTATTTTTTTCTATATGACATAATATAACATATTTACGTTATAAACTTATTCTTTTATAGTATTAGACTTGTGTATTTGGTGAAAATAATATATCATGTTAGAAAATTATTTTCATTACGATTGTAAATAAGTTTATTTTTAAAACTTGCCTTAGACCCCTAAAACTATTCGCACGACACTGTCTTCATATCAGTTTTTAGATTAAAAAAATAGTTTTTTTTAAATAAAAATGAGAGCGCAGGTTTTTCTTTAGAAAAAAAATATATTCTAGAGTCAGATTGCTTAATCATTTAAAGAATACATACCTTAATTCCCTTTGGAAAAATTCAAGATCATTGGTTTGAAATGATTTATAAGTATAACACAAAATAATAGTTTTAGAACAGGCTAAAAGTCTAAAACTAATAAAAAAACTTTTTGAATGCAAACAGAAAAATGTTACTCTCGCCTTCTCGACCTAGAAGAAGTAAACGGAAATCGAAGAAAAACACGTAATCCTTAAATGAATTCGTGAACGCATGCAACGTTAGTTACGTTACTCAGTGTAAGCCACAAAAATAAGAACCCTTTCATTTTCAACTTTTGCAATACCACATAACAATCACAATATCAAATCATTATTTGTTGGGTTATTATCTTTATATTATCAATTTTCATATTGGAGCGTATCATTCAGCTCTATCATATTTCTTTGTATTTACTTCAATTGAAACTTCTTAACTCTACAGGGTTTTATGTTTGACGTGTTTCATCTAGAACATGGGACATGATCAAAAGTTCAACAAAAAAAAAACATGGGACATGATCTGCATATTGGTTAGAGCAACATATTATTGGTTGGTATCTCAAAACAAGTATCTCAACAAGTTAATATTATTTTTACCAAAAAAAAAAAAAAAAAAAACAAGTTAATATTACTATTTAAATACAATTCCGACAATAAATGGACATATGACATTAGGAGTTCTGATGAATTTCTGGTGAACTCTCATTTGAGAACTTCATTACACTCTCTTTCTTATTTTTTAATTAATTTTTTATTTATTTTAAAGATGAGATACTTTCCTACATACTCCCACGGGAGATGTACTTGTACCATTTTATGTTATTATTAATTAATAATACAATATGTGATTATATATTCCAAATATCATAGATTCTCAAACAAAATATGATGATGTTGTGATATTTTGGAAACTGTACATAATTGTCAGAATTATTGATAAAAATAGTGATTTTATAATTTAGAGGTCATATCACTTATATATATTACCTATTAAAATTTTTGAAGCATAGTGTCAATGTTTCATTCTATGTCCAAGCATCATAATCTTATCTAACAAGCTAAAACTTTCCTTTAAAACAGAATAATTAGAGTGTGCTGCTTAAAATAGTTTATTTCTGTCTATCTGAGCTTCTAAAATTATAAAGGGGAATTTCATGTTTACCGTTTTCATGGCATCACATTTCAATTTTACCACCACTAAAGGAACATTTTCAAAATACATTCTTCATTAAATAAAAAAAAATTGAATTATGCTTTTTCAAATTCAAACTTTTTTATAATTTTTTTTTTCAAAATTTCTTTTTGAAAATTAAAAATTATGTTTGAAACATTTTTTATATTTTTAAAAATATTTATTTATATATTTATTAAAATACTAAATTTCAAATTCCAAAAATTATACCTCACCCCTCAACTTTAAACCCTAAATCTAGATTAGTTAACTCTAGGGGTATAAGTATCTTTTACCTTAATTACAAGTGAATGTAAAAGTGGTTAGTGTAAACATGAAAAATGGTACAATGAATGTGGTATTTGTGAGAACTTTCCAATTATAAACATATGATGTCTTTTTCTCAACATAAGAAAATTTAAAAGTCATAAAGAAACATCAAAGAAAAAAATGAATCTGCAAAACTACAACTAACATTGTAAATCCCCTATATATTAATCATGGAGCATTACAACATATTTTCGTAGTCACGTATCATCACTAAGCTGATTTTAATCCTTAAAAAATAAGTTGGTCCATATAAATATATATTATACTTTTTATTAAACTAACTATGAAATTGATTATTAGTGTACAAAAGAATATTTTCAATTCTTTCCTTAAATAAAAGCTACAGAATTACCTAATATGATTAACATATATATATGTATATATGAAAATTAATGATTATAAATAATACATATTTGATAACAATTTTGGTCATCTTTCTTTTTTGTTTAATTTTATATTATTAAAGAAATTAAGCAATCACATTAAGCATATAATAAAAAAATTGGATTTTCTTATTTATTATATTTTGAATTTTTAAAAACGATTATAGCTAGATTACTAAAAATTGTAAGAGTCTCACATTAAAATTTTTGCTATCAATGGTTTAATTTAATTTGTTTAAGTAAGATACAAATGATCATAAATTATATGAATATGAAGTCTCATTAATAGATATTCATATTATATATCATTTAAATTAAATTATATACTATATATAAATATGTTAGTTTCAAAATTTGCAGTGAAAATTTATTGAGATCTTAGTATTTTAATTTTGAAATTTGTATTGAAAAATGTCACATTAAATTTTTGTAATTAACGATTTAAATTTTTTATTACAGCAAATATACAAATGTTAATACAATCATATGAGCAGGAAGTGTCAATAATAAATATTTATATTAAAATATACTATATATATATATATATCTATGTCAATATTACTAAAGTTAATTATATACCATATAAAGTAAAAAAATGTTTTAATTTATTTATCAAAAACATGATTCTAAATTAACAAAAGTTATTAGTTTTGATTTATGTGCTTATTCTAATGCATATACTTTTATATATACAAATTATTTTTTTAAATATGTTATTTGATCTTGACAATCCCATAAATATGCTTCTTCAAACAGAAGTGATTTTTAATATTTGAAGCACTATATATCTATTATTTCATTCAGATTAAATAATTTAGTCTTGATTTTTATTCCTAAAAAAACTTTAATGAAATATCATGACAAGATTTCAATCACCTTCTTTTGAGTTTGTTTGAATAATTAGAGATTTGATCATTCGTCTAATATTTGTTTCTCCCTAATGCCCTATTTAGCTATTATAATTGTAAGAATGAGAGATTTGAAATATTTGTTATAATTTTTATGTTTTATCATTTAATAAATAAAATAGTTTTTAGTTTGTACATAATTTACATATACTAGAATGGTAAAATATTATATACAATTTTTATCGGTATACTCTTAAGTAACTAAGCCTCAAAAGCATATGTTAACAAAATAAGTAATATGTTTAGTTGTTCTAGAATTAGATGATTTTTAGACCGAACTGGTTAATATATACTAGACAAACATTTATATGCGTTTTCTCTTTCATTGATATGTGTTTTGTTTTTTTTTTCTTCTACAGATGTCCATCTTTTTAAATTGACACTTATGTAATTCACCGAATTCATAGAAAAAGTTTAAAAAAAGAAAGAAAACGCATATCAATGAAACAGAAAACAAGAATGAAAGCACAATTTTATAGAGGTAGAAAAATAAAATCAGTTATGAAGAGTCAATAGTAAACAAATCGAGAGCAGAAAACCTAATCTTCTTTCGTCATTTTACAATCAATGTTGTCTATCCGGTTTTGGTGATCCGTATCAGCCGCAAATCTTAATTTTATTTTGTGCATATGAAATTTTAAAAGTAATTAAAATGAGTTGTAATACGTTAACTATTCAATAACGATGATACATGTGAGAAAGACATTTGTATTTGGTATATAAAAATGAAAATATTACATTGAGAGACAGTTTTATGCTTTTTATAACATAATAGAGCAGTTTTTACTACCAAGACAGTTTATTCTAAAAGCTTCCTTTTTCCTTAACTAAACTAGTCTATTATTAACTACGCATCTAACTAACTAAACTAGAGTATAGGCGGGAACCTACTTCAGCCGCACATCTTTCTTTCCATCCGACGACGACGAAGATTAAATCTGAACACATTGGACAAGATATATATATATGTCTTAATTCCTGACCCTTGGATTTACTGCTGTACTTTTACTATTAATGGCTCATATTCATTTTATCACTCTATAAAAATTGTATCTAACACTACTAAAAGCCGAATAAGGAGAGCAAAGAGCGTCCCACGTAGGATTTTTTATTCAGGCCAATAGGATTACTTTATTTTGCCACATCACACTTGCTTCAATCGATACAAGAAAAATATTGGGCTATTCGTATGGGCTCACAATAATTTGACATATTGCCCATTCCAAGCACACCTCTCCCATTCAACTGAAGCAAAGATCGACTCCGGCACTTCCACTTCGTCGGAACCGTTACGCATCTATGCATATCTGAATTTATCACCCATCTTGATCATTCAATTCTGTTCTTTACTCCTTATATCGGAGCAGACGTTATCGTTCTGACTCCTTTTGTTTGTTACCTTATATAAACCCCTTCACCACAAATCTCTGCTCCTCATCAAAATTCACAAGAAAAACATATACAACAAAGAAGCTTGAATCAGAAGTTGCAGAGAAGCAATCAAATATCGGTTGATTGAAGCCCAATCTCAATGATATTTCTGCGTACAATAAATTTCTGAAGAAACTCATCGCGAGTGGATCAGACTCTCCGTTCGATATCATCATGTTTCTGAATTTGAATCTTAGCCACTTTGTTCAGATTCTAGGTTTGATGTTAAGATCCGTACGAAACTTCATCAAATACTGTGAAGGAATATAATTGGCGAGCTGGAATCCCAACACTGCTGCTTCAGCGCCGTCTCAATACGTCTGAAACGCATCCACCGAACCGTCTTTCGCTGCAGTGGTAATGTGTCTGAAAATGTGAAACTTAACTAACGGGTCTTTCTGATTATCAGGTAGGCTCCCTTTTGTCCTGGAAACAACACCTGTAAGAAATGCTTCTGAACTTATTGCCATCTCTCTAGATAGTTTTTGTTAGATAGATTGGAATATATACTTTGATATGCTATTCCTAATTCAATTCCGTTAGCGTCAGTAGTCTTCGATATAATTAGTAATTTTTCCCAACTATTTCTTATAATGCAGTGACTACTGACTGGTGTGTGTATGTGGGACTATTTCACTATGAAAGGTGATGTTGTTAAACCAGATCCTAATTGGGAGGAAGATGAGATCTTTTATTGCTCAATTTGTGATTTAGAGGTTTGCCTTTTTCAGAAAATTGGGACTTTTCTAGACTGTTTTGTTTGTTTGTTTGTTTATCCATAAGCTTTCTCTTTGGATGTTTGGTGTAATCAGTGGCTCAATAACTGCCTTGGGAAAAGGTACTACAATACTTTCATACTTCTAACGGTTTTCGTTTTGCTCGTGGTTTGTATTGTCTTTCTCACCTACCTATATAGCTCATTCACGTGACAGAACTGATTGGCCTTTGTTGCAAAAGCTAATTTTAGAAGGTGGAACAGCCATTTCCATATTTTCAGGTGTTTTGTGGCCAAGAAAGGGATGGAAACTGAACTCAAGAGAAGGTTTCATGTAGTGTTCCCTAGATGGTCTCTTGCTCCAATATCTGTATGCTCTTCACACTTACTTATTTCTCATGAAATCTAATCCAATTTCTCTTGCCTTATGAAGTTTGTAATATTTTGTGTTTTACAGGTTATGTTGGTTTGGTTAGCAGCCTATGTTTCAGCAGCCATGGGGAAATTTTTCCTCTTCTATCTGGTTCTTATCAAAAAGGTAATTCTTATACAGTCTCCAAGCCATAATTAAAGCTAGCAGAATTACTCTGCTTAAATTTATTGTTTAACAGGTAGTGCCCAAATACTTGCAGAGGATGAAAACATATGACTATATATTAGCAACGGGGGGAGGAAATCGGTTTACAGAAGTGGACCCTTCTGATGAGTTAGATTCTTCTTCAGATGAAATATGAAATCTCCAATTTTGATTCGCCTGAAAGACCAAGACAAATGTTGATCTCAAAGTTTATGTTCAAAAAAGCAAATAAGATGAATACATAACTCTCTTTCAGTTAACTTTTCCCTTTTCAAATAGTCTTTAGGTGTTGATAGAACTAGCAGAGACCATCGAAAAAGAAGTAATCAGATGGGCGCTCAACTTCTTCCCTGATCAACAAGCAACCAGGTTTTCCATGTTAGCATAATCCCATTGAAGATGATCACTTTAAGCTGGTATCGAGAATGCTGACCTCTGTGAAAGAAGACATGTTGTTCTTTTGAGTTCATGAATCAATGAAACAAACTCAGACAGGGCTCTAAAGTCCCTAACTTCTGGTATACTGCCCGAAAAAGTAGTGCTTCTGAAATATGTGGAGGCATCTGAGTTATTAGCGTCCGATGATCATTTGTGTCAGTTTTTCCACAATTCGGATTGGTTTCCAGTTATCTTTTTTTTTTTGCACAAGTAAGAGAGGATTAATAGGTTGGCAAAGTAAATAATAACTGTATGAAGCTAGAAAGTAGCAACTATAAACTCTCAATAAAAAATTGTATTTATCAACATATTCTTGAAAATTAATTAGTTAAAACAAATAAGAGAAACAATTATTTTAAACAACAGAACTGTTGGCCCAATGTTTTATTTATTGATAAACATTGGGTGCTTTTTCAATAACTCGCATATTTTAGATCAATCAAATTTAAATTTTCAATCTAGCAAATCATTTAAGAAGCATATACTCTAAAAACAGAATCACTTTTCTAGAAAACGAATACTTAAATTTTCATAACAAAACAAAAGAAGAAAATGTACATATAACATTAGTCTGTGGGTTGCACAGTGTCAGTAACTTATGATACAGAGAACTCCTCCAATTGATTGTAAGTAAAAAAAAAATAGATATTAGTTGATTTTTAAATTAAAAACTAATTTAAGTATTTGTAGATTAAAAATTCAAAAAAAAAATCCAAACAAACAAAATGAATGAATAACAATTAATTTTTAATTAATTATATATTCAACCTTTTCACCATTATTTATATATATATATATATATATATATTAATATTACAGATAATAAGGTGAGTCTCGAACCCAAGACCTCACCATGTAACAACAATCCTCCAGAATGAGTTGTCACCAATTAATAATTGAGAAAATTGTTTTTTAGAGAGAAAAAAATGATAACTATGTTCCTTTAGACTAATATATATTTTGTGCCAGTTTTACTTATAATACCCTTTAATATATCTGAAAATAAATTTAATAAATACTTTTACAAACAAAATATTTTTGGAGAAATGGTAACTATTGATAAAATACCTATATAAACTTAGTGGTATTTTTTTCAGTTCTAAAAATGTTTAAATCATAAATTTCAGATTCTGTTCTAAATAAAGTAGAAATGACAATTTACGAATTAGAAAACAAATTCCACTTTTTTCATTGGATCTACAATGTTTAGAATACGTGATCTACGTAAATAAGAGTATTCTAAAAATATTTAGAATACACATTCCGTGATTAACCTACCGATCTAAAATCTTTAAAAATCAAAATCTACACATTAATATAAATCTAAAACACGTAGAAACCGACTTCTACAGATTTACTGTAAATCTAAAACATGTAGAAATCAAAATCTACACATTACTATAATTCTAAAAACATGTAGAAACCGATTTCTACAGATTAGTTGTATTCTACGGATAAAAAATCAGTTCCTAAAAATATGGAAACAAAATATTTGGGAATATTTACTTTCATATTTTGAAAAAAATCATTTTTTAAAAAACAACGAACCCATTATTTATTATATTTAAAGGGACGTATTTATTATTTTTTTGCTCTAAAAAAACAGTTTTTCCTTAATAATTTCATATCACTATTCAATAAAACAATACAAAAGAAAATAGTTTTAAGTTTTTTTTTTTTGAAAAAGGGTTAAAATAGTTTTAAGTTTGTCTGATAATTTTATATTTATGATTGATCTAAATATATATATATATATATATGTATATTATATTTATTTAACTACAAATATGAATAATATAATTGTGGTTATATATATATATATATATAGAAAATACCCGGGCGTAGCCCGGCACAGCCTCTAGTTGTTATAAAAACCGCGGCACCGCGCATGCGCGATAATGAGTAATAGTCAAACCAAATTAATGCGGCTCGTTTCTGATTTTGATGGTTGATGAAAATTCTTAATTTACATTTCAACATGTTATAAAGTCAATATCTCGATCCATTCACAAGAATTTCTTTGTTGCTAGAAAGGAAAAATATACATAAAGACAAATAAAATTATGGAAATGATTTTAGAGAGTCTTTAATATATTTTTGTCAAAAAGTATCAACTTAAAGAGAATAAGTATCTACAAGTGTGGTTCTTATCATCGATTCTAACAAATTCATATATATTTTGAGTGCCAAGCGTCTACACAAATATGGATTACCTATTCTAGAGAAAAAACAATATTATTGAGCCAGAACGAGATCTAGATCTTTACCCCTGGATAATCTGGTATATTTGAAATGCTAGGAATGACAAACTTTTCAGGAGATAAACAGAGATCTTTTGAAGCTAATTCGACATGCAAAAAGTGAATTCCAAATATGGTTTGATGCGAACGAAGTGGTACAAACAGTGGTTTAAGATAACAACACTGAGAATCAGCCTTGCATTCGGAAGTAGAAGCATTGCGGTGGGCAATGGAGAATATACTTTAATACTCAACATGCCAGACCTTTGAGATAGACTGTAAGGAGTTGATTGTAATGATAAAGGATCCTCACGCTTGGCCAAACTTTACGATGGAATTGGGAAGGATTGAGACACTACATATATGCTTTCCGGACTTCAACATCATTCATGTTCTACGAACGTGAAATCATATTTCAGACTTTTTATCTAAAACTGCTAGATTCTTCCATAGAGAGTTATATTTTATTGGTTGTTCTATTCCGGTTTGGTTATCCAAACCATCTCAAGCTTGAGTAGTGGAATGACCTTTTGACATTAAAAAAAAGAAAAGAAAGAGAGAATAAGCATTTACAAAAAAAAAGCATGAACTTCTCAAAAAAAAAAGAAACAAAAGAAATCCCATTTTAAAAAAACATTACCTTATACCTATCGTTACATAGTCAAGTTCAACTGTCGTAATTTGACTAATTTCAGTCGATGAAAATAATTCGTGTTATATGCTAAGCTAATTTTCTACAAAAAAAAAAAAAAATCTAAGCTAACAATAACGTGGTGTAAACTAAAGTCTTCTCTTTGAACTTTTATTTATTCCTCCACAGCACAAACCCCCCCCCCCCCCCCCCCCCCCCCCAATTGGATTCTACTGCCGGCGTTGACCATTGACTTTTAAGCCAGCTAAGAAAAAGAAATTAAATGAAACAAAGCTCCATTTCTTATTCATGATCTTGAGTCGAGTGATAGGGAGATAGGTTAGAAGCCATTTTAGATTTGATCCATTTATTAAGTAAAACTAAATCACGTTGTTTTTAGATATTTAGACAGAGAGAGAGAGAGTAACAAAAATACTGGGTTTCCATAATATAGGTTTTACAGTCTATTTGATTACATGGAGAGAGAGTATATCAGTGAACTAAACTTCTTACTCCACACATCTCTTTTTTATTATTATTTTTAGTTACGGAACGTCTTTGACAACAATTTAGCTCCGAATGGTAACATCCGTTCCGCACCGCACCGCAGTTAACAGTAACAAAAATCTTTATATATATCATATATCTATATATTTTTATAACTGTCAGAAGCGCACCGCAGTTAAACCGCTTGTCCTGCACCGCTCAATCCACTGTTACCATTCGAAGCCATGCGTTTACAAAATCATTATCTTGTTCATTGTGGTCAATGTTTTAGCCAATTTCTTTAAATTTCATTTGATTGACGTTTGATTACTGACAAAAAAAAAATCAAACGACATTCTTATCTTATCTCTATCTTATTAGTATACCATCAATAATTGGTTCGATAAATTAAAATTTATTTTATGGATTATAATAGTATAGTAACCTAGAGGTGGTGACTTAATAATGAATTCCGAATACTTAAGATTCAAACTTTTTATCATTTGAATCATATATTAAAAGTCTCATGCGATATTTTATTGTCACTTGTAGCCTGTTTCCAAAACGCGTTAAACGCAAAAAAGAATGATTCATATTTCTTCTACTAGTTATTAAAAAGTATTTTATGTGTGTTTTTAAAGAAACAATTTTAAAATTTCCACACACAATATAAAATGTTAAATTTTGATAAATAAATAATCATCTCTTATTATTAACTATTTTCAATAACTGCAAACAAATATAATTCTAAAATAGTTTTTCAAGTATAATTTATTATTATTAGCTAATTAAATGTATAAAAACTTCAAAATTAATCTATTTTAAGCAATTTCCAATAAAATTTATTTATAGAAAAAAATAATATAAAATACAAAAATCACTTAATACTTTGATGACCTTTTTCTCTTTTTGTTTTAACGAATTTAAAGAAAATCAAAGTACTTTCAAAATCTTCATAACTCATCTCCCCTCAACGGTTATAAATAAACCGGATAAGTTGGCACTGAACAAAGACAAAGAATCACGAGAGCCAATAAGAATCTCCCATTACACAATGCTCACGACACGACCAACCTTTGTCTTCTTCTTCCTCCTCTTCCTGTCTTTACCTCTCTCCTCTTTCTCTCAATCTTCGAACCCTGTCTACAACTCATTCCTCAAATGTTTCTCCGACAAGACAAAAACCCCACAAGCCCAAAACGTCTTTTCTCAGACAAACCCTTCTTACTCCTCCGTCCTCCGCGCCTACATCCGCAATGCAAGATTCAACACTTCCTCCACTCCCAAACCCACACTCATCATCACTCCTCGCTCCGCTGGCCACGTCAGCGCCGCCGTCCTCTGCGCAAAGCCCCTAAACTTCGTCTTCAAGATCCGAAGCGGCGGCCACGACTACGACGGTCTCTCGTACGTCTCCGACAAACCCTTCTTCGTCCTCGACTTGTCGAACCTCCGCGACGTAACCGTCAATATCGCCGACCAAACGGCGTGGATATCCGCCGGAGCCACTCTCGGCGAGGTTTATTACCGTATCTGGGAGAAAAGCAAAGTCCATGGCTTCCCCGCCGGAGTTTGTCCGACGGTCGGCGTCGGCGGTCACTTAAGCGGCGGCGGGTACGGCAACATGTTGAGGAAGTTCGGTTTGTCAGTGGATAACCTGATCGACGCGAAGATCGTTGACGTCAACGGTCGGATTCTAGACCGGAAGTCGATGGGTGAAGATCTTTTCTGGGCGATCTCCGGCGGAGGAGGAGGGAGCTTCGGCGTCGTTTTGGGTTACAAGGTCAAACTCGTCCCAGTACCACGGGTCGTGACGGTTTTCCGAGTGGAGCAGTTTATAGAGTCCGGAGCCGTCGACATGGTTCATAAATGGCAGTCGGTGGGTCCGAGAACCGACCGGAACCTCTTCTTGAGGATGCTGCTTCAACCCGTGACGAGGAACAAGGTGCAGACCGTGAGAGCCACCGCAGTGGCTCTGTTCTTAGGCAGAGCAGACGACGTCGTTTCCTTGCTTCGCAAGGAGCTTCCTGAGCTGGCGTTAAAGAAGGAGAACTGTACGGAGATGACTTGGTTTCAGTCTGCTCTATGGTGGGACAATCGCCTCAACGCAACTCTGATTGATCCTAAAGTGTTTCTTGATCGGAATCTTGATTCCTCTAGGTTCTTGAAGAGGAAGTCGGATTACGTCGCGACGGTGATTCCTAGAGATGGGATTGAGTCTCTGTTCAAGAAGATGATCGAGTTGGGGAAGGTTGGACTTGTTTTCAATCCTTACGGCGGGAAGATGGCGGAGATAGCGGAGGATGCGACGCCGTTACCGCACCGGAAGATGCTTTTCAAGATTCAGTACTCTGTTAACTGGCAGGAATCGTCTCCGGAGATAGAGAAGGGCTTCTTGAATCAGTCTAGAGTGCTTCACAGTTTCATGACCGAGTTTGTGAGCAACAACCCTAGAAGGGCTTACTTGAACTACAGAGATGTTGACATCGGGGTGAACGATCACGGGCCGAATAGTTACAAGGAAGGAGAGGTGTATGGAAGGATGTATTTTGGTAAGAACTTTGATCGATTAGTAAAGATTAAAACCGCGGTTGACCCTGGAAATTTCTTCAGGAATGAACAGAGTATACCTACCTTGCCAAGTAAGGCATAATAAGATATACTATTTATCATTTGATGTAAAGATTGGTTTACTTTAATGTTATGCTTTGGTGAAGCAAAATATAGAATGTATGTTTGGATATTGTATGTTGTATGGTTACACTGTTTCATGGAACTCTACAATAATATCATTTGATAATAAAGATTGGTTTTACTTTAGTGTCACGCTTTGGTGAAGCTATAAAGAATATATGTTTTTGAATATTGTATATTGTATGGTTACTCTGTTTCATGGAATTCTACAATAACATCATCTGATAATAAAGATTGGTTTTACTTTAGTGTCACGCTTTGGTGAAATATAGAATGTATGTTTTGGATATTGTATATTTTATGGTTACTCTGTTCATGGAACTCTATAATAACATCATTTGATAATAAAGATTGGTTTTACTTCAGTGTAACGTTTTGATGAAGCAATATAGAATGTAGGTTTTTGGATATGTGCATGGTTACACTGTTTCATGGAACTCTACAATAACATCATTTGATAATAAAGATTGGTTTTACTTCAGTGTAACGTTTTGATGAAGCAATATATAATTTAGGTTTTTGGATATGTGCATGGTTACACTGTTTCGTGAGTCTGCCTAGATTAGTCGTATATACGAGAGAAAAGTAACTTTTCTGGTGATTAAAATCAAATTCGAAACAGGTTCATTGTTGATTTTTAGCTAATTTACTTTGAAATTAATGGCGAAAATGGTGGACATTTAGTTTTTGGTTTGGAGTAGTTAACGGTGTTTCCGGAAAGTGTCCTTCTTGTACTTGCAACTAGGATAAGAGCCGCGCCTCGCGCGAGATTAAGTTATTATTTTTATTATATTTTGGAGAATGAAACAATAGTTTGGCTTCATTTGGATTAGAGGTGTTCAATCCGGATATCGGGTTGGTTTCAGTTCGGTTTGTTTTTTTTCTCGGTATTTCGGTTAATAAAATATAACTACTATTCTAAATCCATATTTACTTTGACTTTAGTTTTTCACATACTTTTGAAAGATTTCAACTGGACGACTAAATTGATCAGCCAATCTTGTTGCTTTAAATCATTAGTATATATATATATATTATTTAGTTTGAATATTTATTAAATAAAAATTCATATGCGTTATATTTTATGATCATTTGTAACTTATTATAACAAAAAAATAATCTATTGATCACAAAATTTTCAGAGTGGGAATCTTTAAATTTCTAATAATATATAGACGTTTTGAAAATTTCAAAATATAACATATAAGAAAAAATATAAATGTTTTTATTATATATTTAATGTGATTTTTTAATATCTTTCAATAATATAAAATTAAAAAAAAGAACTAAGATACCAAAATTGTTATCAAATATTTATTATTCATAATAATTAATTTTCATATATACGTTAATCATATTAGGTAATTTCGTATCTTCTAATTAAGGAAAGTGCAAAAAAACATTTGGTAGATTATTTATCAATGCGATAGTTAGTTTAATAAAAAATATAATGTAAGTTAAGATAGACCAACCTATTTTTCTAAGAATAGTATATTTTATATAGTCATTTATTAAATGAAAATTTATAATCATACAGTTCTATGATCATTCATATAGTTTTACAACTGAATATTTAAATCATCGATAACAAAATTTTCAATGTGAAATCTTTAATAAGTTTATAATTTATAAATGTTTTTGAAAATTCATTGAAAGTTTTAATATTAAAATACTTATGTAATCTTATGGTATATAGTTTAATCTATATATATATATATGTGTGTTTTATTATTAAATGATATTTTTTACTCATATGGTTTTAAATCATGTGTATCTTCTTATAATATTAAATAAAAATTCATATTAATACAATTTTATGATCATTTTTAACTTATTATGACAAAAAAATAATCTATTGATCACAAAATTTTCAGAGTGGGGATCTTCAAATTTCTAATAATTTATAGACGTTTTGAAAAATTCAAAATATAACATATAAGAAAAAAATATAAATGTTTTTATTATATATTTAATGTGATTTTTTAATATCTTTTAATAATATAAAATTTTAAAAAAGAACTAAGATACAAAAATTGTTATCAAATATTTATTATTCATAATAATTAATTTTCACATATATATTAATCATATTAGGTAATTTTGTAGCTTTTATTTAAGGAAAGTGCAAAACATTTTTTGGTACGTTATTTATCAATTCGATAGTTAGTTTAATAAAAAGTGAAATATAAGTTAAGATGGACCAACCTATTTTTCTAAGAATAATATATTTTATATAGTTATTTATTAAATAAGAATTTATAATCATACGGTTCTATGATCATTCATATCGTATTATAACAAAATATTTAAATCATCAATAACAGAATTTTCAATCTGAAATCTTTAATAAGTTATAATTTATAAATGTTCTTGAAAATTCATTGAAAGTTTTAATATTAAAATATTTTATGTAATCTTATGGTATATAGTGTTTAATCTATATATATATATTTTTATTTTATTATTAAATGATATTTTTTACTCATATGGTTTTAAAATCATGTGTATCTTCTTATAATAAAAATGTTAAACCATTGATCATTAATTTTTAACCTAATAATTTTAATAGTTTTAGTCATTTATTGTCGTTTTTAAAAATTCAAAATATAACATATACGAAAAAATCTAAATTTTACTTTTATAGCTAATTTGATTGTTTAATTTATTTTAATAATATAAAATTAAACAAAAAATGATGGAGGAGATATAAATTGTTATCAAATCTTTATTATTAAAATCATTAATTGTCATATATATATTAGTCATTTATGGTAATTCCGTAGGTTTTATTTAAGGAAAGAAAATAGCATATCATATCATTATATCATATAGTTTGGCAAACTTATGTATCTAACAATATATAAAAATCGAATGTGGACCTACTTATTTTTCAATTGAATGTAATTGACTACCTAATTGAGTGCCACCTATGCATTGGAGCCTCTTTTAATTAATACAAAATTGAGGTTACATCTTTTCAAATGTTCCTCAATTAATATATAGGGGATATTGTCTAATAAATCACAGTGTTGACTTTTAGAGCATGTTTAGACCATCATTATCGCTAGGTCTGTATTTTGGATTTCTTAAATTTTTCTTTTTTTTTTATTTAAAAAAAAATTAAAAAGGGAACCAATCGCGAGCCGCCATGTATTGGCGAGGCCCGCAAACAGTACAAAAATCTCACCAAAGTCGATCCTTAATTCCTCTTCTCTATCACCGTTTTTAACTAAAAATATGGAGTCCACCACCTAAAAACCCTTCTACTTACCCGCAATAATTGTGCTCTTATTGCTAAAACCCTTTAAGAGTCTCTTAAGTGGGCTATAATGAAGAAAAAATTAAGTGGAGCAGAGAGAACAAAAACAGAAAGAGAGAGAGAGAGAGATAGAAACAAAAGAAGAAAAACAACAGAAGCAACTATCTTTCTAATGCTTAATTAAGCAACACCCTTTCTCTTTTTTTTTCTTTTTTCTTTTTTTTAATTATAAAATATCCTAAGCAACCTACTTAAGCTACTCCAATAAACATGCTCTTAGACCCAAATGGAACGGTGGTGCCTGAGATGAACACGAGGCGTAGGAGCCACCCTAGTTGCAACTATAGACTTACATATCTTCTAGAATATTAAGACTGTCCTTGTTTTGTTCTTAATTGTTGCTAATGGTATCTACATCTAAATTATCTGAAGTTGCGAGAATTTAAAAGTTTGAAGATTTTGTGACAGAAACACAATGAATGAAGTGTTAGTGAGAAGCTGATTTAGATATTTTCGCATCTAGTCTTTATGTAGTTTAGATATCTTAGCATCTACATTTATGTACTTCTAGATAACTGATAAGATATATGTATCTCTTCAAAAACTTCAATTGTTATTTTATGTAATATGACCTTTGACATGTTATCTGCTTTTAGGAAGTGTGTTACTTTATGGAATCTGAGAGGTCACGGCCAGATGTTGTTCACTGTTGTCATCTTAACTTAAAACGAAATAAACATACAGATATGTTCTTTGCTGAATCTTACTATGTGGTGAAAGTTAAAACGATACTTGACCAGTAGTTAGTTTCTGACCTAGTTTAGACCGTGTTTGGGTAACTTTCATACTGATTTCATTTGGTTACATGGGAACTTTACAGCTACTCAAATCTGATTTTGACTTCTTCTTTTTTTTTTTTTTTTTTAAGTTTCTCCTTTTTGATATTTCTGATCTGGTTATTGTAGTCTTGGTAGAGTCGTAGAGATGGACTTAAGCTTGCTAAGTAGTTCAAGCTTGATATGGTTCCTGAGAAGGTAACTTGTTTCCTAAGTAAGTATCCAATGGGAGCCACCATGAACAAGCTTATTCATCGATGCCACGCTAGACAGAAAAATTATTCATGAGAGTCATAATTGACAATACTCAAGAAGGGAAACAAAGAAGAGTGAAATCTACATTTCAAACTCTGTTTCTTGGTGGAATAGATTGATTCATTTGATGAACCAGAAAGTTTCTCATGAAAGAAACTCCACTAATGATTTTAGAGCCATTGGGTGTGAAAATAACTGAAGCATCAGAGACTGAGTCTGCATATCCAGACAGGAGAGGGAATCTGGATAATAAACAGTATATGGTGAGATGGAAAGTGAATGTAGTCGAACAGAGGGATCAACACTAGTTTTGAAGATGCGAGGAAATGGGGTGAGAGGTTACCAAAATAGTTTAGGTGTGATGTGTATATTTTTGTGTAAAAAATATGCACACACGCATTAACACATATGTTTAGCCCTTCACGTTTACTGGGAACTACTCAAGTAACAAGTCTATGTATATACATAAATTAATTGATAGACATGTACACAAATCTTAATGATAGAGATTGTGGATTGCATAGACATGTTCAAATAATTAATCTTAAACTTTCTAAAACTAAAAGAAATATTCAACTAATTTTTTAAATTGTCTATAATTTAAGAAAATTAAAAAATTCAAGTCATAGTTGATTATTTTGAAGTCATAGTTGTCATTTTATTTCAATTAAAAATTTTCAAAGTCATATTGCAATTTTGAGAGTTTTACAACTCCGTCGTGCTACTTCTCTCTTATTTTTAACTATTTTTTCTCTCATAGTTGTCATTTCCAAGAACATACAGTAAAACTTTATAAACTAACACTCAATAATTAATAAATACAATAAATTAATAAATTTCACAAATTTAGAATTGGGTCAGTGCATAATATAATACAAATTGATAAAATAATTAGATAATAATTTTGAAAATCTTTATGTAAATATATAGTCTCAATGTAAACATAAATTAATATTTAACGTGTATAAAGTTTATATAAATATATAGATATATATTGCATAGTTTATTTTTATTTATAGTGGAGTTTATCCTTAATTTTTAAACACCTCAAAATACTTTTACGTGATTTTTTCACTTTACATCTAAAATGCATCGACATATGTAACTATTTTCTATACACCAAATAACTGAAAAGTAACAACATCAAATTTATATCTATAAAATTTAATTAATGTAAATACCGTAAAATTAAGCATTCCTCTTATTTTTTACATTAAGACATACATCAAATTATACAAACCTAAGAAATGAAAGTTTTATAAATAATAACTCTATAAATTAATAAAATATGATAATCTCGACTTTATTAATTTATAGAATTTGTACGTAGTAGTTAGAACTAAAATTACATGGAAAAAATATTAAAATGTAAATTTTCTTTTGGAAAAGAATGTTCATGAACATACAAGAAACAAAAAATTAAATTCAAACGTTGATATTTTTATTGAAAAAAATAATACGTCGATTATCTCTCTTTCTATACGGATATATACGTTATGCAAACTTTTTAACTACAACATGTTGGCATGTTGTTACTTGTTTACTGCGAAACCTTTTTGTCTTTCACAAAGTAGTTGGAATAGTCACGCAGGTTTTAACGCATGTTTTTTTTTTCTTTTGTTTTTTAGTTTGATACATGTATAGTAAAAAGAACTGTATAGTCAAAAAACTTGTGATAGCTTATTTGTACATCACTTAGATAACTATTAACGTTTCGTACATTCTCTTTTTTCAAGCTTCTTCTTTGTAGAATGATTGGATACATATCAGAAAAGTTATGAAAAAATAAGGAACTGGGAAAAACCCCAAACAAATGCTAAAGCCACACGATTAATTACTGACGGAGACATCCGCACACTACGCCACTAAGTAAACTTGGCCATTTCATCACGTGTCTCCGTCACTATCGTCGTCACATAAACTTGTAAAACTCAATCACAAAAAATAAACAAAAACTGACAAAACTCTTCCACAGGTAGTGTGCTTTGTTTTTTAGGTCGGCACAAACCTTAATGCTCTGCCTTTCATTATTAACGACAAGCTAGCAAATACCAATTTTTGATAATACTTGCTTCCCAGTAAAAAAACAATTTTGACCATCATATTAATAACAATATTCTCTGTTAAAAAATTACACAGTTTCTTAAGCAAACAATTGTTTAGCTTCGAACTGCCAAGTGCCAAGTGCCAACAACCACACTACCGTCAACACCGTCCCACGGCGTTCTGTAGGACCCACCACTGCCACCACTAACACAACAAAATTTTATTTTTGATGTGTTGAGAGCTGGTTTGAGATTTGCAGCAGACAAATCTCAGAATCAGACACCAAGACAATGTCAGAGCAATGGCTAAGACTTTCCCGCAAAACAATCCAGCAAGAGAAATTACTATCAGAACAATCACTTTAGTTAGATCCCCTTTTGATCCAGATTCTTCCTCCTCTTCACAGCTCTCCAGCAACTTCGGAGGATTCGAAGCAGTCTCATCTCTCTCAGATATTTGGCTCTCGATTCTATCCTCGGAATAAAAACTTGACACTTCCGTCACAGACTCATCATCTACCTCTACCCCTTCAGCTTCTTGTTTATCTTTCTTCTTCTTCTTCATATAACTCCTCAACTTGTTCGGCACAATCTTGGACTTAAGCTTCGCGCTTTTACTCTTCTCCTTCGTCAACACCACATCTCCCTCCTCCGGAGGACGAAATTGAATCTCCTCAATGCAATCTCTTGAGTCTTGAAAGCTTTCGATGATTTCAAAAGAGACCTTCTTGTTCTTTCTTTCTTCACCGTTCTTCTTCCCTATGAGCTTCGCGTCGGGGCAGGGATAGATGAGCGTGAATACACGCGCCACTGCTAGCTCGAGGAAGAGAAGGGCGAATGCTAAGATAGTGATCCCCACGGCAACCTTTTTCGTGCTCAAGGCGAGCACAACCACCATTAAAACGCAACATCCTCCGCCGCGATTACCGCCGTTTCCGACGCCGTCGTTGTTGTCCCCGTCGTGCCTATTCTCCGATGTTGAACCACTGCCATTGACCAAACTTTCATCGATCTTACTCGCCGTGAGATCCTCTGTAACCGGCGCTGGATCAAGCTTCTGAGGAAGAGGCGGAGACAAGACACGCGGTCGTGTCGTATGAGCGGTTTGTGTCTGGGCTTTGTTGTTGCGTTTTGAAGAGGATTTCTTGAGACGATCGCGATTCTTAACGAGGAGATGGATGAGAGAAGTTGGGAAACCAGTCTCGACGAAGAGAGATCCGCCGTGTTTCGGAGATTGCTGGAGGTCCGATACCAATCTGGAGATCCGACCCGATTTTGATTTCTTCCAAGGCAAAGGCATGACGATTAAGACAAGGACACGGAAAGGAAAGAGATTTGTAATAACGTCTTTCGCAGAACCCAGAGAAAAGGGTTTGTCGAAGATGTTGTCGGAAGATCAAAACCATTTACGAAGACATGGGAGAAAGAAAAGGCAGAGAGAGACAATTAATGGACAAAGTGAAGAAGGCGAACTATATAGTAATGAGGAAACCGCTATAAAGACATTACAGGACGACGCGTGCCTTAACTAAATTATTTATATGTACTTTTTAAATTAATCATTTAGTTAATTTCTTTTCTCTATATATGTAGTGTACAACTGTACCAGTATACCACACAGTACTAGGTAGATTTTAAGATTTAGCATTTGAACCGAACCAATTAAAACCCAAACTTAGATTCAAATCAAGATATCAATAACCAATGACGTACTTTTAACCTTTCAAACCGGCTGTGACTGGTGTGAATTTAAGTAGGCGATCCAGATATCCGAAAAATTTAGGGTATCCGGACCCGGATCCGTGGATTTAATATTCGGATTCATGGTTTCCGGATATCCGTTTCGATATTCTATTAACTACGGATATCCGGATCCGTAAAATAATAAAAAACAATAACTTTTTTTTAAAAATACTAATTATTTTAATATAAACATAAATTAAATATTTATACAAGATTTATAAATATATTTATATATGTCTATAATATTGTAAAACCTAAAATATAATATTATAAGATTAATTCATGTATAAATATTAATATATCAAATATAAATAGGGAAATACCCAAGGATAGCACTAAAAAAGTTTTGGTCACAAATATAGACTCCAAAAATCAAAATGACCAAAATGTTTCATTAAAGAGGTAAATATACATTTATACCCCTAGGGTTAACTAATCCAAACCTTAGAGTTTAGAGTTAAGGGGTGGAGATTTGGGATTGAGGTCTAAAATTTTATAAAATAAAAAATAAAAATATTAAAAATTTGAAAATAAAATTTTTTAAAATAGTTTCTAAAAGTATATTCAAATTATAAAAAGAAAATTTGAAAAAAAAAACAAATTCATAAAAAATTATAAAACAATTCGAATTTGAAAACATATAATCTAAAACTATATAATTTTTTTTTGTTTTTCTTATTGTTTTTTTTATTTTTTTCAATTTTTTATATATCTAGGGTATTAGGGTCTTTTTACCTATTAAATGAAACATTTTGGTCACTTTCCTCCTTGTGATCTATTTTTGTGAACAAAACTTAAAAATGATATATTTATGAGAATTACCCATATAAATATTAATGAAATTTAAAAATTAATGTGTTTTAAAAATACGGATCCGGATATCCAAATCTAAAAATTAAGATATCCAGATTCGGATTCGGTTTGGACGGATCCAAAATTTTATTATATATCCGGATTCGGATCCGGACACCTCAGCTATCCTATTTCCGGAGCGGATCTCGAATCTAATCCGGATCTCGGATAATAAGTCCCAAGCCTACGGCAAATGGATTAGTGCTTGTAATTTTGAAGAACAACACTTTAGTGTTGATCATGTGTGGATTTTACTAGGAAATGATAAATTGATTTTAGGGAAAATTACATGTTTACCATTTTTATGATACCACTTTTCATTTTTACTACCATTAAAGAGACATTTTCAAAAATACCTTCTTCATTAAGTGGCAAAAAACTTTTATGCCCTTGTTATTATATATATAATAAATCATTATTTAAATAAAAAAAATAAAAAAAATATAAAAAAAAATTATAAAAAAAAATTAAAAAAAAATTTCAAATTATACTTCTTCAAATTCGAACTTTTTTATAAAAAAAAAAAATTTGAAATTTTTTTTTTCAAAATTCTTTTTGAAAAACGAAAATTATGTTTGAAATTATTTTTTAAAATTTTTTATATATTTTTTAAGTATTTATTTATATATTTATTAAAATCCTAAATTTCACATTCCAAAAACTGTACCCCACCCCTCAACTCTAAACCCTAAGTCTAGATTAGTTAACCCTAAGGGTATAATTGTCTTTTACCCTTCATTAAAAGTGAGGGTAAAAGTGGTTAATGTAAACATGAAAAGTGATATTATGAATGTGCTATTTGTGGCAATTTTCCTTGATTTTAATAGGCAATATTAATAAATTGAGAGAGAGCTAGAATGGATGAAATTAATGAAAATTGGCGTTCAAAAAGGAGAGAGATATAATGCATGGAACAAATGTAAAGTTATAAATACTTAGAACTAGATTTTGATCCGCGCATGAAATTAATGAAAATTAGCGTTCAAAAATGTTTTATTTTTGAAATTAAATAAATTCTTCTTATATAAGAGATAATGTATAGGTTTGAATACATTTACCCGAGTGCACTGAACCATACCAAACTAGAAAAAAAAACTCAAAATTAAGCTGAATTTCATAAATAATCGAGCATAAGAAAAATAGAAACCAAACTAAGGACCAAATGAGTACTTAAATTTTTAAAATACAAATTATATACCTATTAACATAACTAAACCATTAAAAAAATTATACTATTAATGGAATTATATGTGGTAATGATCACGTTTGAATAATCTATCATATACTCATAGGGATTTATTGTTAGAGCAATTATATAATAGATTATGAGAGAATAATAAATGAATTCATTTAAATTATGTAAAGTATTTATATAGTTAGAGAAATATAAATTAAGATCAAATAAATAGTTAAGTCTAATGAAATGGTCCAACAACTTTGTTTAAGTAGATTTTTTAAGAGTCATTCCCTTTTAATAGTATTGATTATCAATCATGATGGAGATAATTTAGATTTCTTATGGACACAATACTCTTGCTGATGTCGGGATAGTCCCTCCTTTTCCGGCCGGTGCTTCATCTTCGATCTTAGCTTGGTCCTTCATCTTCGATCTTCGGCCTTAGCTTGGTCCTCGTGCGACCGTCCGCAACCACAAATTATAGCTGAAACCAGCTTTTTATGTTTAGAGATTTGGATCAGTGTAAAATAATGTACAATGCTTTTATGATTGTTCTAAAATGCTAAAAATGAACCGCTACGACTCACTCACTCGTAAACACAGTTTTTGCGGTCAACATTTAGGGGACTAGTTGGGGAGTTTACAGGATTCCGTGGACGAAACTGTAAGAATGTAAAAAAGTAGGACCCAGGTAGGAAAAAGAAGAAAATAATGGAGACTAGAGAACGTGTATGAGTCGGAGAAGAAGAAGGGAAGGAAAGGAAAGGAGAGAGAGAGTTATTTTCGATTCCTAATATTGGGAGAGAGAGACCCATCATACTCAGATCTGACGACGATAATCTGTTGGATCTGCGATTTGGGGTTGTGAAAATCCAATTCCAAGTAATCGATGGACGATTTCTCAGGCCTTTTAGGTTTGAAGCCGCAGGGAAAATCAGCTCCGATGGCGCCGTCTTCGTCGTCCCCAGCGAGGAACAAGTCCGATTCATCGCCCCTCTTCGACGATCTGAGCGGTGGCGACGATCTCCTCTTCAGCGATTCGCGATCTCAGACTAAGCCCTCTGATTTTGACTACGATGCGATGTTCAAGGATCCCAAACCTGTCTACGACAAGCCTGTGTACGACGAGGAGGACGTCTTCGAATCGCTTAAAACCCCCTCGGGTGGTTCTCAATCGGCTAGGTTTGATGACCTTTTCTCCTCGCATTCGGTGCACAGGAAGAACAACTCCTCTCCTTTCGATGATCTGATTGGGAATCTGAGCAAGCCGGAGAGTGAAAAACGAGATGAGAAAGGTAGCTCGGCTTTTGATGACTTGATTCCTGGGTTTGGTCGCGCTAGCTCCCCTCCAGCTAAACGGTAGCGTTTCGTTCCTCTTTTATGTGCTTGTCTTAGAGCTATTTGCTACTGAGATATCTTAGAGTGAGTTGTAGCATTAACCTACTTAGAGCCAACTTGTAGATATAAAGGTTGAACCTTTTGATAGTAAATGTAGTCATTCATTTTGTTTTTCTTTTTTTTTATGCGCAGGCCAACTTCAGAGACGAGTCATCCTCAGAAACCTCCGTATAGGACATCTTCCAATCTTGCAGAAGATCCATTTGTGGTCTTGGAGTCTGCATCTACCCCTAGAGAACCTCCTCCCTCAGGAGGGTACACTGATCCTTTGGATGATATTGGTCTTTTCAACAGCAGAAAGACTGATCATTCTTTTGCTGATATTGACCCTCTCGATAGTCTTGGCAAATCAGGGCCAGATGTGAGTAGTAGAGACAAAAGTCACCTGAGACCAGGCAACGGCAGTGGCTCTCAGTCACCGGTGGAAAGTTCCCACACTGGGAGTTACCATGGTAAGAAAGTTTCTTTCGATGAAGTTTTGGAGCCGCAGAGTACTTCTGTTCCTCATGCTACTGCTCCACCGTATGAAAACAAATCACTCAATTCAGATGGGAGTTTTGACTTATCTGATGATGTCTGGCTTACTGTGTCTGAGATCCCTCTATTTACGCTGCCTACTAGTGCTCCCCCACCTTCCAGACCTCCACCACCAAGACCTACACGTCCCATGAAAAAGAAGGCTAACGAGCCTCACTCACATGTTCGTACCTCAGCTAGAGCTTCTGTAAATAGCCCTACAGCAGCATCTCAAATGGATGATCTTGACGATTTTTCTATGGGCAAAAATCACACTGCTGCTAATGGTGAAGATTCAGATGGTTACTCTACTGCTGTTGCATCAGCTGCTGCCATGAAGGATGCCATGGATAAAGCAGAAGCGAAGTTCAGGCAGGCTAAGGAAAGGAGAGAGAAAGACAATTTGAAGGCAAGTAGAAGTATGGAAGGCGATCCAGTGGACAGTTATGATTCTCGGGAAAGGGAACTTAGAGAAAGGCAAGTGAGGTTGGATCGTGAAAGGGCAGAGAGGGAGGCAGAGATGGAAAAAGCCCAGGAAAGGGAGAGAGAGGAGAGAGAGCGGAAAAGGGTTGAGAAAGAAAGGGAAAGGCTGTTGGCTAGACAGGCCGTAGAGAGGGCTACAAGGGAAGCACGTGAAAGAGCAGCCTCTGAGGCACATGCGAAAGCTCAAAGAGCTGCTGTTGGAAAGGCTAATACAGATGCCCGAGAACGCGCCGAAAGAGCAGCGGTTCAAAGAGCTCATGCTGAAGCACGTGAAAGGGCAGCTGCAGGGGCAAGGGAAAAGGCTGAGAGAGCCGCAGCAGAAGCTAGAGAAAGGGAACTTTCTGTAGCACGGGAGAAGGAAGCAAAGGTTAAGGCAGAACGAGCTGCTGTTGAAAGGGCAGCTGCCGAGGCACGTGCAAGGGCAACTGCTGAGGCACGTGCAAGGGTAGCTGCGCAAGCTAAAGCTAAGCAGCAAGAGAATAACAATGATCTTGACTCCTTCTTTGACTCGGTTTCCAGACCAAGTAGCGCTCCACGACAGAGAACCAACCCTCTGGTTAGATTTGATATCTACTTCTTTCTGCTTTATGTTATTAAGAAAGGGCATGATGGTGTGGAAGTTACGGAGACTCAGGATTTTACCCAAGTTTTCATTGGAAAGGTCCGTCAACTTTGTTTTTGTGCAAGATTATTTAAGCGGCTTCTGCTATACGGTTCTGATAGTAGAAATGTTTTCTTCTCGTTTGGTTTTTACTAGGTTCCCATCATGCTCCGGTCTACTTACTGTACCTTAAATGGGAATTCGGAGAAAGATTTGACAGAGCTTGGAGAATGTCCGTTTGATCAGGGCGGATACTTCATTATTAATGGCAGCGAAAAGGTTCTGATTGCTCAAGAGAAGATGAGTACGAACCATGTTTATGTCTTCAAGAAGAGACAGCCAAATAAGTATTCCTATGTCGCTGAAGTCCGTTCCATGGCGGAAAACCAAAATAGACCTCCGAGCACAATGTTTGTGCGTATGCTCTCTGGCTCGAAAGGGGTAAGAGAAAGCTAAATACTATTTAGCTCTATTTTAGTTTGTTTAAATTCTAAAATAATGGTAAATGGATGGATGCAGGGTTCATCTGGACAGTTTATTCGATGTACTCTTCCATATATCAAGAAAGAAATTCCTATTATCATAGTATTTCGTGCGTTGGGATTTGTTGCCGATAAGGACATATTGGAACGTATATGCTATGAGTTTGGAGATACTCAGATGATGGAGTTGCTCAGGCCTTCCTTGGAAGAAGCTTTTGTGATTCAAAGTCAGCAGGTAAACCATTGATCCTACGTACATTTGGTTAATATTATGTTTATTCTGGCTCTTCTGTTGTTGGGAGAATTTGATCCTGCAGTCAGTTGATGATTTTCATATTCCTTCAGGTTGCCCTTGACTATATTGGAAAACGTGGTGCGCCTGTTGGTACATCCAAGGAAAAGAGAATAAAGTATTATATATTCTAAAACCAATTAAGTTGCGCAATATGATCTATGATATCAACTATTGAGATGTTGATACTGGAGGTTTGCAATATTATCATTGCAGGTATGCGAGAGATATCCTTCAGAAAGAAATGTTTCCTCATATAGGAGTCGGGGAGTTTGAGACGCCGAAAGCTTACTACTTCGGGTACGTATTCAGCTCACTCTTGTTCTTTGAGTTTCATAGTGCTTTGTGTTTCTCATATTATGCAATAACCCTCAGGCTTATCATACACCGGCTGCTGCGTTGTGCACTTGGCCGAAATCCAGAAGATGATAGGGATCATTATGGTAACAAAAGGCTGGATCTTGCTGGTCCTTTACTTGGAGGGCTGTTTAGAATGGTTTGTAACCGTCCCACAATCATGCATTAATTAAAAAAAATTAAAGAACTTTTAAGTATCATTTTAGTTGATCTCTTACTGACTTAAAATCTTCTTTAATGTAGCTTTTCAGAAAGCTAACGAGGGACGTGAGATCTTATGTTCAGAAGGTCTGTTACATATTTACTCTTTCTTAACCCGAGGACTTTAATTCTAGTTTTTTATTCTGTGTTTGGAAGTCTCATTCATGTCGCTATAACAGTGCGTTGACAATGGCAAAGAAGTCAATCTTCACTTTGCCATTAAGGCTAAAACAATTACCTCTGGCTTGAAATATGCTCTTGCTACTGGGAACTGGGGCCAGGCAAACGCTGCTGGCACAAGAGCTGGAGTCTCTCAGGTTACGATATTTCTTTGTTTTTTTTGTTTTCATCCCAAATAATATTTTGATATATGTTTATTAGGTTTACAGTTTTGGTCCATTATGGTTTATTGCTTGATTCTCAAGTCTTTACTTTTACCAGGTTCTAAATCGGTTAACATATGCCTCCACTTTGTCACATCTGAGGCGTCTCAATTCTCCTATTGGGCGTGAAGGTAAAGCCTTGTTCTTTTTCGGAATTTCTATGTGCAGTTGGTGTAGTGTATTTTAGTCAGGGTTTCATTTTACTATCCACTTGATTGTTAATCGAGTCTTATATGCCAGGAAAATTGGCAAAACCAAGACAACTGCACAACTCACAATGGGGTATGATGTGCCCTGCTGAAACACCTGAAGGACAGGTATAGTTTGTTGCATTTACATAAATAGAAATGTTTTGGGGTTTCATTTAGTTCCTTTGCTGACTGTGGATTTGCTTTGCCAGGCTTGTGGTCTAGTGAAAAACTTGGCGCTCATGGTCTACGTTACAGTTGGGTCAGCTGCTTATCCCATCTTGATATTTTTGGAAGAATGGGGACTTGAGACTCTCGAGGTCTGTAGCACTACATAGTCAGTTTCTTTGCCACTTTGTTTCATGTGTTTACTCAAGGTCTTAACTTTGATTGTAGGAAATATCCCCAGCAGATATACCCCAAGCCACAAAAATCTTTGTCAATGGAAAGTGGGTTGGAATTCATCGAATTCCTGACATGTTGGTTAGAACGTTGAGACTTTTGAGAAGAAGGGTAAGCGCGTGCAGTTTCTTTCCCCTTTTCAAATATTTTTAGTCAAATAAAATCCTACTGTTGTGCAAGTGATATGTATTAAGTTTCCTCTTTCAGAATGATATTAACACTGAAGTCAGCGTTGTTAGAGATATTCGTCTGAAAGAGCTCAGGATATACACTGACTATGGTCGCTGTAGTCGTCCCTTGTTTATTGTGGATAATCAGAGGCTCTTAATAAAGAAGAAAGATATATACGCTCTGCAACAAAGGGTAAAGTTTATAGTCTTTCGTTCTCAAAGTACGTTTTGTTGTAACTTCAGTGTACCAATACTCGTTTTCATAACGCAGGAAAGTGCAGAAGAAGATGGTTGGCATCATCTACTTGTAAAGGGGTTTATAGAATATGTAGACACAGAGGAAGAGGAGACTACTATGATATCCATGACTATCAATGTGAGTATTTGAAAATGTGAATAAATGCACTTTTGGGGGCATTCATTGGCACAGAAAACTCATTCTTAATTTCGTTTCAGGATCTGGTTCAAGCTAGGCTCCGTCCCGACGAGGCATATTCTGACACTTACACACATTGTGAGATTCACCCTTCTTTGATATTGGGCGTGTGTGCTTCAATCATACCATTTCCCGACCATAATCAGGTTTCGCTCTCTTTAATTTACCTATCTATGAGAAGCAATTTAGGTATGTTAAAAGTCAAATTTATGCGAACTACCAAGCAATTAATGCATTTTGATGAATTAGTCACCCCGTAATACATACCAATCTGCTATGGGAAAGCAAGCAATGGGAATATATGTCACCAACTACCAATTCCGCATGGTATGTGATCTAGGCTCTTAATTTGTGGTCTCTTTCTGCCATCTCTTGTTATAACACTACAATGCATTAATGATACTAATATCATTGTTCTGTCAACCAGGATACCTTAGCCTATGTTCTATATTACCCTCAAAAGCCGCTGGTCACCACAAGAGCTATGGAGCATCTTCACTTTAGGCAACTTCCAGCAGGAATTGTGAGTTATTTTGCTTTAAGTCTTTCAGATTCCAGCTTTTACTCTTCTCTCAAATGTGTTTTTTTTTCTTCTTCTTGTGTAGAATGCTATTGTTGCCATTTCTTGCTATTCTGGATATAATCAAGAAGATTCTGTCATTATGAACCAGTCTTCAATAGATCGTGGTTTCTTTCGATCCTTGTTCTTTCGGTCTTACAGGTGAGTATACTATATACTTACTTGTGGACATTTGCTTTAGGTCTTTCCATTTAATTTATACTGCAATATGTCTCCTGGCAGAGACGAGGAGAGAAAAATGGGAACCCTTATCAAAGAAAACTTTGGGCGCCCAGACAGAGGAAACACACTGGTAAGACACTTGCGGTTCATATTTTCTGTGGTGCTTTTTGTTAGTGGAGGAGTTGAACACTTAGAAATTCTGCTGCAGGGTATGCGACATGGTTCGTATGAGAAACTGGATGATGATGGTCTCGCACCTCCTGTAAGTAAATGATTTATTGTTCCTTTAATGGTTATATATCTGATATGATTAGGAGATTAGTGCTAGAAAGCGTATCATATAATTTTTTTTAAATATCTTTTGTGGTATAGGGTACTAGAGTTTCAGGTGAAGATGTAATCATTGGGAAAACCACTCCAATATCTCAAGACGAGGCTCAAGGACAAACATCACGATACACCAGACGTGATCACAGTTTAAGCTTGCGTCATAGTGAATCTGGCATGGTGGATCAGGTAACTTCAGAAATGATGAATCTGATACTATTTTATTTAAACGTGGAGCTGGGGTTCTGGAAGTTCTCTAATTTTTTTTTACTTGTGAACTTCTTGTAGGTGTTATTGACCACAAATGCAGATGGTTTGAAGTTCGTGAAAGTGAGGGTTAGGTCCGTTCGTATTCCTCAAATTGGAGACAAATTCAGCAGTAGACATGGTCAGAAGGGAACTGTTGGCATGACATACACACAAGACGACATGCCTTGGACGATTGAAGGTGTTACTCCTGATATAATCGTGAATCCACATGCTATCCCGTCTCGGATGACAATTGGACAGCTCATTGAGTGTATCATGGGAAAAGTGGCAGCTCAGATGGGTAAAGAAGGAGACGCCACTCCCTTTACAGATGTCACGGTAACTTGCATTTTTTCCTTGGCTCCTTGTTTAGTTGTGACTTGGGTATAAATCTGACGCATTAATGTGGTGTGTCTCTAGGTGGACAACATAAGCAAAGCTCTCCATGATTGTGGGTACCAAATGCGTGGATTTGAGAGAATGTACAATGGTCACACAGGCAGACCACTCCCAGCGATGATATTCATTGGACCAACCTATTACCAAAGGTTGAAGCATATGGTTGATGACAAGATCCACTCTCGTGGACGAGGTCCTGTGCAAATCTTAACAAGACAACCGGCTGAAGGACGATCCCGTGACGGTGGACTGCGTTTTGGAGAAATGGAGCGAGACTGCATGATTGCTCATGGTGCTGCTAGCTTTTTGAAAGAGAGGCTGTTTGATCAGAGCGATGCGTATAGGGTACATGTGTGTGAAACCTGTGGGCTCATCGCCATTGCAAACCTGAAGAATAATACTTTTGAATGCAAAGGTTGCAAGAACACAACAGATATTGTTCAGGTAAGCTGGTTTCAAAATTGTGTTTTCTTTTTAAATCTCGTTAATGCTCATTTGTGTGATGGCATGTTATGTACTAATCTTTGACAGGTTCACATACCATATGCTTGCAAATTACTGTTTCAAGAGCTTATGTCAATGGCGATTGCGCCACGGATGCTTACTAAAGACCTGAAATCAGCTAAAGGCAGGAAGTGAGGAGCTTTCTTGTACTCTTTGGCTCTCGTATCTTTGTGATAAAACTACAATTCAAACTTGTGTATCGTTTATTTGGTATTAATTCTGAACTAGAAACTAGAAACTATTGAGGTATATTTCTAGAGAGGTATATGTTTACCAAAAAAAAAACTAGAGACGTATATGATAATACTTTAGAAGTTATTATTATATTCACTTTTCAGTGAATCCGTGACTTGACCAAACCTCTTTCTGTCATCACCATTCACTCGTAAGAACAACGCTAAGGCATGAGCTCAGCAATGTGCTTTCTGCCTTAAGTCTATGTTCCCTTTATGAGACAACCTTCGAATTACATTAAAACACAATACCAAAAGAAAAGCTTAATGAACATTCATCATAGTGTGTTTCAAAAAAAAAAAAAAAAAAAAAAGAACATTCATCATAGTGGTTAGCTGAAACAAAGTACCAATAAAGCCTAACAAACATTCCTCACTGCAAAGTGAAGCTTAATCCTGCTCAAGGACTAGATAACATTCTTCATTATCATTAAATATGATACACAGTCAACTAAAAGCTCAAAACAGTGAATTCATGGTCACAAGTTCCCACCACTGAAACATTCTTTTCTACACTCTTCTTCTTTGATTCTGTCTAGCTTCTGCTTCGCTACTCTATGTCTCCTCGTCATCGTCACAAAATGGATCAACCTCTGATACAAAACTTGCTAAACGTGCCAGGGGGTTGGTTGCCAATACAACTTCTTACCAATAAGTTGATGTATTTGTACTATATTTGTAGTTCATAACTATATATTCATGAGGACTACTATTTAGGATAAAAAAAAAAAGCTTATGTATCGAGTAAGCTATTCTAAAACATCTATTAGAAATCTGATCTTTTTCAAAATAAAACACACCTCAATAATCACTTTATAATTATCAAATATTCATCCATTGACATGTATGATAATAGGGACGAACAGGACTCAAAACTCTATATTTGGACATTGTAAACGAACAAGAGAAAAGAAAGTACTACAGTACCCATAAGAATTTGAAAGGGGTTAGCGCCACATATAACAGTTATTTTGTTAGCATATTTAAGAAAATGGTTTCCAAACTAAGAGTTCAATCGTCAAAACTTTGTGTCCAACAAAGTCTGGGTGGTGTATGATACGTACGAGGCCAATCACCCACCGACTCTCTATCAGTACACGAGACGTAAGGCCCAGACGAAGTGAGAAAACGAATGAAGAGTTGTGGCCCAAAGAGTGTTGGTACTTGAAGGGCAAGTTCTAGAAGAATAAAAGGTAGTGAAGAAGTGATGACTCACCGGCAAAGGCACATGGGATGTCGCTATGAGCTGGCTACTATGAGGTCACACATTTGATAACATCGTAGTAGTATAAGTACGGAGAGAATATTGTGAGAGGGTATCATTTGGATGATCATTGTGTAGTGAGGTGAGAGAGTCTCTCATTGGTTTGTCCTACTGTAACCGTTTCTCGAGTAAAACAATATTTCCCCTTTCTCTTTCATAGATCTTAAAAAGTTCGATTACAAGTTCATAACAAACTTGGTATCAGAGCCTTTTACGATCCCCACACCACCACAACATGGCACCAAAGCGAACCGAAAACGATCCGCAGCTGGAGCTTGCTAGTCAGAACGCGAGTAAGATCGCGGCGTTGGAACAAGACATGTCCCGACTGTCGTTGATCGAGCAAGCGATCCTGACGATGCAGCAACAGATGTCGTTACAGTCGAGTAAGCTGGAGATACTCGACCGCATGGAACAGAGGTACAACGAGGAAGAGGAGTACCGTCGCCGGTTGAAAGATACCGGGAAGGGCCCTCTCTCCCCTGTTGTGGGTAGTCCCTCTGTTTCGTTGGGAGGAGGAACCTTCGGAGGTGAGAAAAGCCAGATCGGGACGTCTCAAGCACCGTTGAGTCCGTTGAGGGAGGAAGGACTGCGGTCACGAGCGTCTCCTCTGGACAACGCCTTCCAAGGGGAGTACGTAGGAGGTAAGCTCCACCCGTTATCCCGTCGGATGGAGATGCCGACGTTTAACGGCGAGGACGCCGAGGAATGGGTCCTGCGAGTGGAACAATACTTTGAGATTATCGATCTCACGGAGGAGGAGAAGCTTCGTGCGGTGCGTCTGTGCTTCGTCGGAGAGGCCCTGCTATGGTATCGTTGGGAGCGTGACCGAAACCCATTTCACAACTGGGCCCAGTTACGCCGGCGTTTACTGACCCAGTACTCCGAGATGCATGATACTTCTGCCGGAGAAAGGCTTCTCGCCTTGCACCAGGAAGGATCCGTACGAGCTTACAACCGAGATTTCGTGGCTCTCGCCACGAACTCGCCTGAGATTTCGGAGACCGTGTTGAAGATGACGTATAAAAAAGGGCTGAAGCATCGCATACGCGCCGGTGTCAGGATGTTTGAGCCGGAGACGTTGGAAAAGTTGATGACTACGGCAAAAATGGTGGAGGAGTGGTCGATGCCCGACGACCCACCGGATGACGACAAAGAGCCCGACAAGTCGCCGACGAAGAAAACTAGCGGAGACCACAAACCCTTCTCAAGCCCATCAGGCCCACGACCGAGTACCGGGCCCAACCCCATGAAGAACAAGCCCGCTACTAATACCAATGGGCTTAAAGGGTTCCCAAACACACCTCGCGAGGGAGGCAAGAACAACCATGGTCGACTCAAACCTCCGTTCCGTCGCCTTACACCGGCGGAGATAGAGCAGAGGAGGCGCGATGGGTTGTGCTTCCGGTGCGACGAGAAATTCGGGTACAAACACGTGTGCGCACGAGCGGAGTTGCTAGTCGTTATGGTGATGGAGGATGGAACTGAGATTGAAATGGCGGAGGAGCAATGGGGGGATGGGGAAGACGACCCTACTAAAATGCAGGCGGAGGTAGCGGAGCTGTCACTTAACTCGGTGGTGGGTCTGTCTTCTCCTAAGACGATGAAGGTCCGAGGTACGATCCACGGCGAAGCGGTGGTCATCTTGATCGACAGCGGCGCCTCGCACAATTTCATTTCAGAAAAGATCGTCACCAAGCTAAACCTCCAGAAGAGAGCCGTCGCGAGCTATGGAGTAATGGTCGCAGGAGGTGCTACTCTCGAAGGACAAGGGGTCATTATTGGAGTAGAGTTACGCCTTCCAGGCTACGCTGTGGTGACTGACTTCTTACCGCTCGAGTTGGGCGTTGCTGACGTGATCCTCGGTGTTCAATGGCTCGACACCTTGGGAGACGTTAACGTTAATTGGAAGCTCCAACGCATGCGATACCACGACGGCGAAGAGGAGATAATTCTACAGGGCGATCCGAGCCTTCATTCTGCTTCTGTCTCCTTGAAGTCGGTGTGGAAGACATTGCAGAAAGAAGGTGCAGGCGTTCTGGTAGAGTTTGGCGGGCTACGCGCAAGTGAAGATGTTGTCCTTCCCGTAGCCTGGCCAGACGAGTTGAAAGAGGTGCTAGAGCAGTACACACAAGTGTTTTCTGAACCACGCGGTCTCCCTCCTTCCAGGGGACGCGAGCATACGATTATCTTGGAAAACGGTGCTAAGCCAGTCAGCATAAGACCGTTTCGTTACCCGCATGCTCAGAAGGAGGAGATTGAGCAACAGATTGCTTCTATGTTAGCAGCAGGGATTATTCAAGAAAGCTCCAGTCCTTTCTCCAGTCCAGTATTGCTGGTACGCAAGAAAGATGGGAGCTGGCGTTTTTGCGTTGATTACAGGACACTGAACAAATACACGGTCGCTGACAAATACCCGATCCCGATGATCGATCAATTATTGGACGAGCTCCATGGTGCAACCATCTTCTCCAAGATAGACCTGCGATCGGGCTACCATCAGATACGGGTGCGAGCTGAAGATGTTCCGAAGACGGCGTTTAGAACTCACGACGGACATTACGAATTCCTCGTAATGCCGTTTGGATTGTCTAACGCACCGGCCACATTTCAGGCCTTGATGAATGACATTTTTCGGCCATACTTGCGTAAGTTTGTGCTCGTGTTCTTCGACGACATCCTCATCTACAGTCGAAGCGTGGAGGAACACAAGCAACACCTTGCTATTGTGCTGAGGATTTTGGAGGAGCAGGAACTCTTTGCTAATCGAAAGAAATGCACGTTTGGTAGCAGTAGTGTCGAGTACCTGGGGCACATTATATCTGCAGAGGGGGTAGCAGCAGATATGAATAAGGTAAAGGCAATGATGGATTGGGCCGAACCTCGCAACGTCAAGGCCTTACGAGGATTCTTAGGACTCACGGGTTACTACCGGAAGTTTGTGAGGGGATATGGTGACATTGCTCGACCATTAACGATCCTGCTGAAGAAGGAGGGGTTTATTTGGAGTGTTGCAGCGGGGGACGCGTTCCAAAAGTTGAAGATAGCAATGTCGACAGTACCGGTCTTGGCTCTCCCTGATTTCAACGAAGTGTTCGTGGTAGAGTCTGACGCATCAGGAGTGGGCCTGGGAGCTGTCTTAATGCAAGGACAACGACCCATCGCATATTTCAGTCAGGCCCTTACTGAGCGTCAGAAACTGAAGTCGGTCTACGAAAGAGAACTGATGGCGATAGTATTCGCGTTGATGAAATGGCGCCACTACCTACTTGGAAGACACTTCATTGTCAGGACAGACCAAAAGAGCCTCAAATTCCTTTTGGAACAGCGGGAAATCAATATGGATTACCAACGCTGGCTCTCGAAGATAATGGGGTTTGATTTCGAGATACACTACAAGCCTGGATTGGAGAACAAAGCCGCGGATGCGTTGTCACGGAAGGCTATGGTCGCGGAAGTGTTTGCGGTATCCGTACCAGCTGCTATTCAATTGGAGGAGATCAGTAGCGCCGTCGATACGGATCCTGAGTTAAAGAAGATCGTGGCTGAGTTGCAAGCGGATCCTGCTAGTCATGTGGGCTACACTCGAGTCCAAGGGAGGTTACTGCGGAATGGTAAGTTAGTGGTTCCAAAAACATCACCGCTAGTGGGTCTCATACTATCTGAGTTCCATGACAGTAAGATGGGGGGTCACGGGGGCGTTAACAGAACGCAGAGAAGAATCAGTGAGTTGTTCTTTTGGGAGGGAATGCTCACAGACATCAGACGCTATGTAGCGCAGTGTCAAGTGTGCCAACGGAACAAGTATTCCACCCTGGCTCCCGGTGGCTTATTACAACCCTTGCCAATTCCGGTGCAAGTGTGGGAGGACATTGCTATGGATTTCGTGGAAGGGCTACCGAAGTCAGCGGGTTACAACACAGTAATGGTGGTGATTAACAGACTCACTAAATATAGTCACTTCATTGGCTTGAAACACCCCTTTACCGCTCCGGACGTCGCAATGGTGTTTACGCAAGAGATCATCAAACTTCACGGGTTCCCGCGCACCATTGTCTCAGATAGAGACAAGGTCTTTACCAGCCTCTTTTGGAAGGAACTATTCAGGCTTTCCGGAACACGGCTCTGTCTAAGCACGGCATATCACCCGCAGTCGGATGGGCAGACGGAGGTCACCAACAGAGGAATGGAAACCTATCTCCGTTGCTTCGCAGGCGATAAACCGAAAACTTGGTCTCAGTATTTGGCATGGGCGGAGTTCAGTTACAACTCTTCTTACCACACAGCGATCGCAATGACGCCATTCAAAGCTTTGTATGGTAGAGACCCTCCTACATGGGTGAGATACGAAACAGGCTCGACTGTGAATGCAGAGCTCGAGAAACAACTGCAGGAACGTGATGCTGCTCTGGTACTCCTTCGTGACCATCTCAACAAAGCTCAGCAGGTGATGAAGTTGAAAGCCGACGAGCATCGTCGGGAAGTGGAGTTCGCAGTTGGTGATATGGTCTTCCTCAAAATAAGACCTTATCGTCAGAAGTCACTCGCACGGCGTGCAAATGAGAAGTTAGCGGCCCGCTTCTATGGTCCTTTTGAAGTTGAAGCGCGAGTAGGACCAGTAGCTTACCGTCTGAAATTACCAGCGGGGTCCAAGATTCACAACACCTTCCATGTTTCTCAGATTAAGAAGGTCGTTGGAGAGATAAAAGAGTTTAACCCACTCCCTACTCATCTCTCGAGCGAAGGGGTGCTGGAAGCAGAACCAGAAGAAGTTTGGGACACAAGGGTCAATCAGGGGACTGGACAGGAGGAAGTGTTAGTCAAATGGAGGGGTTTACCAGCCTTTGATTGTACTTGGGAATGGAAGAGTACCATCCTTAAGCAGTTTCCTTACTTCGACCTTGAGGACAAGGTCAATTTGGATGGGAAGGGTAATGATACGTACGAGGCCAATCACCCACCGACTCTCTATCAGTACACGAGACGTAAGGCCTAGACGAAGTGAGAAAACAAATGAAGAGTTGTGGCCCAAAGAGTGTTGGTACTTGAAGGGCAAGTTCTAGAAGAATAAAAGGTAGTGAAGAAGTGATGACTCACCGGCAAAGGCACATGGGATGTCGCTATGAGCTGGCTACTATGAGGTCACACATTTGATAACATCGTAGTAGTATAAGTACGGAGAGAATATTGTGAGAGGGTATCATTTGGATGATCATTGTGTAGTGAGGTGAGAGAGTCTCTCATTGGTTTGTCCTACTGTAACCGTTTCTCGAGTAAAACAATATTTCCCCTTTCTCTTTCATAGATCTTAAAAAGTTCGATTACAAGTTCATAACAGTATGATTCAAGGACCACATGATAAGAGGATGTAAACACCAACTTGTTTCTGACTTTGTTATTCTTGTTCTTGATCATGTGATCAGTGCCTTATTATCCTCAGCTTCCACTGGTGCTGGTATTATGATTCATGCTCATGGTGTTGTTGAAGCGCTGTCTTGGCTTGTTTGGATCCTCTTGATTTACGCGGTAACTGTTATGATTATTAACATGCCCAACATGGTAATATCCTTGCGGAAACGACCCATCATTGAACACAGGGCGATTCATTGGTGGATAACTTCGAAATGGAAACACCATATCACCATACGTCTCAGGCAAAGAACCGAAATGGTTCCCTACAACAGCAGCAGAAGAAGAAGAACCACCAATAGATCCAAGAAAATCATTAGTCTCTTGACCATGTAAGAAAGGCTGATGATGATTAACCTGTTGGGTCTCAACAGGAACCACCTGAGCAACAGATGTTTGATCTATTCTGCTGCCACCAGCCGATATGTTCCTTAAAGTCCCACCATGAGTCCATAATCGACGACAATTCTTGCAGGTGTAGCGCGGCTAAGACACGCTATAGTTGTTGTAGTAACAGAACCTGATGTTGTCTGAGTTACACCTTGGACAAATTCGTGGTGGAGGCTTCTCTCTATTCACTTGACGGTTTCTCCTCACCAAAATATGCGAGTTATTCATTTCTCTCAAAAGCTATACTTGGTTTTATTGGTGGTGGTGTTGCTATGATGATTTTTAGTGTTGGGGAGTGGGTGTTATACAGGTTCCTGGGGCGTGGAAACTGAAGAAGAGATTCATTTTTTCTTTAACAGACTGAGATTGTGAGGATAACGTGTCAGAGATTTTGCATTAAAGAATTCTGGAGACCTATCTACACACAATAAACCTTAGGCTAAGCTTAGTCAAAACCAAGGCTCTCTTACTCTTAACTGTTGGATGTATATGAAAATTATAGAATCAAGAAGATATCATTAAATGAGTCAAGTGGTATAAACACAAACAAAATCTAGGGATATTAAGAATATAATGCCACCTTAAGGCAAGTGTTTATTATAAAAAGAGACAATGTGCCTGTATGCTCACATGCACGTTCATTGGGGCAGAAGATATGTTTTTTTTTTCATACAAAATCTTCATAAGATTATTATACTTAAATCCATACAAATGTTTAGTTGATAATTACCTAATATAAAGAAAATAAGTAGTTAAACAATAATATCGAATACCTATTTTTCGAAATCGACAAAACACTTATAAATTAACTTTAGTAGGGACTTACTAATAGTGATTAATTTGTTGTGATAAATTTGATTAATGATGTAATAGTGCTTTGTTAAGAGAAAATACAATGCGTGTAAGTGTGTGCCTTGCCTTCATTAGAGTTTATATTGGCACATCATAAGAGTTTATTGTTAAAACATATGCTTAATGACACGAGGAGGAAGACCAATAAAGTCATCTCATAAAGTTCAAGCAGTGGACTATGGTTGGTTAATTTGTTCTCCCTCACAATATACAAGAACAAATCAACCAAACATTCAGGTTTGAAACAGAGGAAGGTTCTCACATGAACACAATCCATTTGAGTGAGAGATGAAGAAAGAAAAAACAAACTCGTGTGTAACGCATGTACTTTGTCAACTATTTGAGCACTCCACGAAGCTCTTACTTCTTTGATATAGTTTCCTTTCTCCACGCCTGGTTAGGGTATTTCAGAAGACAGATCCTTTTGTACAGACTAGATGTTCAAGTAGATGTTTATCATTGAGTTTATTTATAGACCGAGAACCACAATGAAGTACACACAAAGGGGTTCGTGTTTGAGGGTTAAGCAGCAGAACGTTAAGAAACTGCTACGTTAGGCAACAGAACGTTGAGAAAGTCTCTTGCATTTTCATAATATGAAAGAGATATGGGTTTCCCTTCTTCCTCTCTTACTTACAACAAAGTCATGTGCCTCTACACGAAGATAGGTCAGAAGTTCCTGGTGTTCTGGATAAGGTGAAGGAAGAGAACGTTGCTCATGATAACTACAGTTTCAAGATTCTTGGAGGGCTTGTGGCTTACTGCTTATGTGGAAAAGGGTCCTTAAGATAACGCTTTCAAGTGTATGAAAACGTCTTTAGGTATAGAAGTGGGAAAGAGAAAATGGAGACCCGGGTTGAACAACTTTGATACTCTGTTGCAGAGCATGAAAGAAGACAATATTGTAACCAATGAAGAAGCCAGGGCGATTCTCACTACAAGAAGTCCCTGCTAATGAGTTTTTCTGCTTTTTTTTTTTGATGTCCGTGGGGGGATCTCAGGCAGTAAGTCCAGACTGACTAATCCCCACGAGACCTTCCATCCCGGCACGGTTATAGGCGGGAAGGTAGCCAAGATGACTCGAACCCTGGGCGAGCACTTCAGCTGGAGTTCCATTACCACTAGACCAAGAGCTCTTGATTGTTTTTCTGCTTCTTACTTTATGTGATTGCCAAAAAAAAAAAAAACCTTACGAGACAGTGTAATGATGAATGTGATATGAGTTTTGCTTCAACGAGACAGTGTAACAACCTTATATGTGATACCACAAGCACCAGAATCTTATGTTGTCAAGAACACTATCTAGACTGATTTTCATGGCATGAATGAATCTTTACTTAGCTGTGACTTATGTACAAATCATAAGCATGAGGAAGCAATCGAAAGATGATGTTTCCACCATAAAACGAAGCAGCAAGAGCCTGTCCGAATTGCTAAACACATTGAAGAGGAAGAAGGACGTTGAAAGAAGCGTTTCAGGGTCACTGGACGGTACCAGAGAATCCGTGCGTGCGGTTTCCCTATGTATACCACTCTTTTATGAGTTTTATTATGGTTCACTAGTCAAGCAAGTCAACCCACCACCTTTTCTACGTAAACTTTTTTGGTATAATTTGATTTTATTTCTTTTAATGTTGGCCAAATGATTTCAATTACTCAAACTGTAACATCTCTATTTTTAGTATATATCTTCGTGTATGTAGATAGACTTATAAAAATTGATTTGATTATATATATCATTAAAGTCTATTTTTTTGTCACTATCTAGAAAAAAAGACTTGGAAGTTGTATTTAAATTGGAATTGGAATAGTAAAATAATGAATGACCTATCAAGAAATAATTCACAATATTAATCAAACCACATAAGAAGACATGATAATTGCAAGGTTAGTAAATAAGTTTTTCAAACCTCCCAAATATTAACGAATCGATTATCGGCCGGATGATGAGATTCGCATGTGGAAGCCCGTTAACGAAGGCGGTTGGGGGTACAAACCTCCTTGTTCATTAACAAAAATCGAAAGATGAAACCCAACATTGAGCTAAACAGTAAATACAATACTTAATACAAAACTCTTCAACATATGTTTGTAGAAACTTTGACATAAAATAGGAAACACATAGAATACTCTTACAAATGTAACGACGTAAATTAAACAATAACCAAAGTAGACGTTACTTTTATTTTATGTTTCAGCAACGAAATAAACTCAAGGCTTCGTTAAAGTGTGTTGCTTTGGCTGCAAGGTACTCTTCCCATGTCAAACGGCGGTAGAGAGGAGGATGGTCCGTGTCGGCAGTCAACGGACCGATCTGAAGGTTCTTGGGTGGGCCTGAGAAATATGCGGCTGAGACACGGTGGTGCGTCTTGTTCACCACCGCACGGTGCATCGTACTTTTGAACCGTCCATTGGATATGATATGAGACAAATCTCCCATTATGACAACAAGACCTCCTTCTACTGGCTCCACTCCAATCCATCTCGACTTTTCTGCCTGTAGGTTTTGAATCTCTAAACCTGAACAATGCAATCCATGTTGCACAACGTACAGTTTTATGTTATTTTGGAATGGACGTATACATTTTGTAATATATGCGATTCGATCGCTTCCACTTATTAGTCACTTAAAAAATTATGTTATACATGCATTTTATAACAATTGTTTTATTTGGTTTTCAAAATTACTAGATATGAATAATCCACTGTGACCATTTAAGAATTTGCTAAAAAAGAAATTATAGTCAAAATAAGTAACATTATCCGGTTTCCAGAAGAATTATTGATCACTAGTTACTATAGTATGTATTTTTAAATCAATATTTAAACTTTTCTTTTTATAAATTTGACTCAAAATTAAATAACAGTGATATTATTAACCCATTCCCTCTAAATATTCTATCTACCCTTCTTTCATTTGGGATGTTCTAAAAAAAATGGAATTTAATTTAATATATATATATATATAGAGGAACAGTAGGAGCGGAATCTCAAGTATATACTTTATAATTTTGTTAAAATCAAGAATATATGGGTGCCAGATCGACGTGAGAGTAAACATTCGATAAATACAACTACAACTGAAATTTGGTAATCTCCTATGTATAATCACTGACCTGGAATGTTGCCTTGATAAAGGATGGTTAGTAGGGAAGAGTCAGTGTGAGGGGCTAAACCCATGGCTAGATCAGGGTCAGGGCAGACCGGATAGGAGTTCAACTGCAGAAAAGATTGGCTCGAGTCGGTTCTTGAACCAGTTATGTTTGGTACAAGCCATCTCAATTCTTTGTGTGTTAGTCCTAACGAACCCATCACCATGCTTACTAGTCTGTGACTCAAATTTGCCATTTCCTTCTGATACTCTTCTATCACATTGCTGCATTTTCAAGAAACCATATACAAGATGTTAAAAAGAAACTTTGTAATTATGTAAACTGAAGTTGAGTATTAGATATGATATCGCCGGAATTAGGACCCAAAAATTTACTAACTTATGATAATATCATATTGGATTTGGGCAAAACAACTTTCAATAAAACATATAGCATAATTTCCTACATTAGTGTTTCTCAGTTATATTTTTCAAAACTAATCATGTTTTTGTTGATAAAATAGTCTTAAGATTCGTCCAAAGATTTTATCCTTTGAGAAAATATGTGTTTATGCTGTGTTATTAGAGCCAAAGTACCATTATAATGTTATTGGTAAATATAATTGAGCCAAAAATATATACCAGAACTCGGCATGATCATCGGGCCATATGAGTGTAGCGTGACGCCGAAGAGAGGAATCCATAACGGAGAATCCCTCAGACCACATAAGCTTATCATAAAACATTGAGATCCGAACCACACCGTAACCAGTTGACTCGTCCGGTGATCGAACAGCTAGGATCTTACGATGCATGGGTAAAGAGAAAAGCCTTTTCATTTGGCACTCAACGTTGTGGAGTAACGAGAGTGGGACCCCATGGTCTGTGATATGAAACACACCCCATTCCTCACAGGCATGTCTTAGTAGCACTTTCTCAGGGCTGGATATGCTGATGACTGGAATGGGTCGGGTCATGGGTTCGGGTTCGAGCTCAGGTTTAGACCAAACATGAGAGTCCGGTAAGGTTTTGGTGTTGGTGAAGTCTAGTGGGATGATGCGGTCATGGTTCACGGGGTTGTTCTTGAATAGCTGTGCTACGGAACTCATGATATTATCTTTGTATTTTTTTTTTTGTTCTTTATTTCTTTTGAAGCTTGTAATGGATATGAACATTGTAGCTAGCTGTAGCGCAATATATAGAGTTTCAGAGAGTTATATGTGCACATATTTGTAAGATGTTATTTAATTTTGGCTATTTTTTTTCTCTACATATTTATGTATATTATAAATATGATTAAGATGAAATAAAGGATATATTTTGTCGTCTAGGAAAAGTAAATATCGAAAGGCATGCATTAACTCTATGTATGGATCTTGTAGTATGTTTTTTTAATTCAAAATGTAGCTCCTACGAAGATGAATTAAAGATCATATATTTCGTTAGCATGCTGACGTAAACAACTACATTCAGTCACAAATAAATACTATTCGTCTAAATATATTCAAAATGATTATTACCAAAAAAAAAATATTCAAAATGATTATTTTTCATTAAAAAAATATCGCAAAGTATGCAAAAATGCGATGGAAAGCAGGAAGCGTGACTCAGTTATTCGTCAATAGTCACAAAACATAGCGGATGGTAATAACTAATAATGGAAGTTTTAATCACACAATTCACAATTAAAATACATTTACTAGTAATACATAGTACATATGATATGTTTGCATTTTTTATAGTTTTGATGCATCATCATGCATGCGAAGTTGACTTTGTATTACTATGAAGATATATGCCTTATAGAAAATATTGGGTTCTTGATAATTAATGGAAAAGCATTTAAAGTTGTTCTCTCCATGAGTCTTGTCTAAACAGCTCAGGTGCTTTCTTTACAATTCAACCATACACAACTCTAACATACACGTGTGTCTTTCTTTTGTCCTTTTGTTCTTTTTCTCATCTTGTCTTAATTCTTTTTTGTCGTGTTTTCGTTCTGTTTCCATCTTTGTTCCATGCATGTACATTTCCTTAGTTTCGTCTTCTAGTTGTCGACCATGTTTAGACAATTATTTTCACTTTTACAAAACAATACAAATTAAAAATGGACAGCTCTATTAATTTAGTACGAGCTAGCTAGTAATGTTCGTAAAAAGCTGTATCGGCTCAGTATGGATGCAAAGCGCTCTATGACCAATGTAATTTTTTTTATCGTAAGCGGTGGCTTTAGGTAGACAGGGGGATACAACGGGCTAGATAGTAGATACCATTGATATGGGATTGGATGGTCTACGCTCTAGCAGTACTTTCAAAGTTTTAAGATGGTCTTATTGTTTTAGCTAAACATAAATTTATCGTTGCTCAAAAAAAAAAACAGAAATTTATCCAGTTCAATTTTTTTTGACATCATCTAGTTCAATTATACATCTGAATAAACATAAAGTATAGTTTTACATTATGAATAGAAATAAACTTCTTTGTTAACACTATAACTACAAAATCTATAATTATAAGCTTTTACCAAAATAAATAAATATAAATGAACACAGAGTTGTTGTTGGCAAGAAAAAGAAAAAAAGAATACGGAATATCATGTTTTCGGTTTTCAGTATCATACCTTTTTACAAAAATTCAGAAGCATCTATGTTATTAAAACTGAAGTATTTTTGATAATATTTAGAAACATGAATAAATGAGAATTGTTTGATAAATATGGATAGTAATATAAAAAGTATATTGTCCTTTTAATAAATTTATTAATATAATTACATTAATTATATTTATATATTTTACTCAGTTTAACAATTTCATTAATTATATTACTTTAACAATACATCACATCATTAATTATATTACCATAATAATAATAGTGCAAATTTTTATTTATTAGTTAATCAAAATTAACTTTGTGTCAATTATAAAATCAAAAATGTAAAATAAATGGGTTTTACATTTGGTTAAACGTTCAATTTAGTTTGTTTTACTAAAACTTTCTTTTTTGTATCAATCGGTGGAAAATTACATAGTCAAAAACATAATTCGAATACATGTTTTTTAAATAAAATAATAACTTAAATCAAAATAATAAAAGTGTATTACATTTATTGTCACTTAATTTTTCACTCCATATAATTATTTTACTAAATAAAATATTCTTTCTATTTAACTTAATTTAGCCAAACACATAGAAATAGTCACTTTTATTAGTTAATATAATCAGTTAGGCATGAACAATTGATATCTATTTAGGTATGTGTTATTCTTTTCGGGTATATATTTTTTTTTTAAATTAGGCTCCGCTTGAATATTATAAATTTATATGTTGAGTTGGGTCCTTCTTGGTCTGGATAGGTTATGATGTAGAAGAACCTAAAAATATCTAACTAACAAATGTATGTGAAACAGGTTCAGATATTTGTACCAAAAATAACCATATTACTCATTCGATCCAGATCTTTTGAATAAAATTAGTTATATTACGACACATCTAAAATATATAAAACTAATTATGAAAAACAAACATCAATGTATAAAATGTAAGAACCAATACTCGGACGGATGCGCGGATCAATCTCTAGTTCAACTTTACAATTGAGAATTTGCACTCCTTATACACCACTAATCCCGTAATTTGCAAATATGGAACTTCAACTATTCACTTTCAATAATGGCTACGTTGCCCCTATCATTCCTTAACGAACCTTTTTTTTTTCTTGTTCTTGTCTATAGACATTTTTCTCTCTAATTAGTTTACGGCTGGAGTTACTTTTTCTTGGTTTTTAACGACTTTACATACTTCTCGCCTGAGGACTTCTTCCTTGCTTTATGAATTTTACATGTCCAAATTCTCCTCTCAGTAACGTGATTATGTTTTAGGCCCTGTTCGTTTGCTCACCCAAGTAATCCATCTGGGTGAAGATGCAAATTGATGTTCGTTTTGTGCATTATAAATGACAAAAATGACTTTTTAAAATCAAAATATTATTTTCAAACTGTAAATTCTATTTTTTGCATATACATATTTTTGCTATACATTTTGTCGCCAAAACCGAAAAACATCATTTCCCGCCAAAACCGAAAAACAGAATTTTCCCGCCAAAACTGAAAAACGTAATTTTACCGCCAAAACCGGAAAATGAAAATTTCCCACCAAAACCGGAAAAACTCATTTTCCGCCAAAATCGGAAAAATGTATTTCCCGCCAAAACCGGAAAATATATTTTCCCGCCAAAACCGCAAAAATGCTTTTCCCGCCAAAATCGCGATAAAAAAACTTTTCCCGCAAAATCATGAAAAAAACTTTTCCCGTCAAAAACACTTTTTCCGCTAAAACTTCAAAACACACTTTTCCGTCCAAACCGCAAAAACGTATTTTTCCGCCAAACCCATAAAACGTATTTTTCCGCCAAAACCATAAAAATGCACTTTTCCGCGAAAACACATATTTTCTCAAAAACCGCAAAAATATCTTTGGACAAAACCGTAAAAACGCTGCCGAAACGTAAAAAAATTATATTTTAGTCATTTTATTAACAAGTCCACCTGGATGCAGATGAAAGTTAAAAAATGAAAAGCAAACGAACATAGTTGCATTCAGATGATTCATCTGGATGCATGAACGAAATGAAGAAACAAACAACATCCATATAGAACATCTGGATAAGACATCTAAATGGACCAAACGAACAGGGCCTTATTCGCTAAGCTAGTTACTTTATTTATCATTAGTTAGTTTTAGTTTCCCATGTGTTATAAAAAAACATTTTTATTTAGTTAAAATATTTACACCCCCATATCTTATAATCAATATTTCATATTTAATATATAAATATATATATATATATATATATATATATGTATCTATAAAATAAAATTTGTTTATATCTATATGTATATATATCAAGTTATGTGTTTTTGGTATGTGTGGAGAGTCTGAAGTTATGTATTATGTAGAGTGTCTGAGTAACTTTGGTGGATGTCGAATGATCTTGTATACAAGCCTCATATTCACAAAATAATTCATCCGTCCACAATCGTGTTTGTGGATGCGGCAAAAACCAATAAACTGCATATCATAGTCATGGATGTGAGCACACATTATCGCAACAACTCGTTCCAACTTTTTAGATCTACTCCAGAGGGGATAATCCAAAGCTAAGTTCCTCCCCCTCCACAGATCTCGATGGAAATTATTGCCACCATTCACCATCAAACTCTAAATGCCAACCTCTCCAGAGATTGCTCTACATACGGCTCGTCGGAACACCATAAGACCGCCGTCTTCTAACCTGCAACATTTCCACCGCAGACGGATCTAGTACAAGTCGCATCCAACAACCGTCAGAGACACTGTCCATACCGTCGGAGAGAGCGAAATCCACTGGAGTAGATACACAAACTCTGTTAAGGGAAGAACGACTCTTTGCTTTAGTCAAGAGAGACTTCTAGATTTTTTTTAAAAAAAATGATAATCTAGAACACCGACATAAACACATTTTTTATTTCTTTAGTTTTTAGATTTTTTGCAGGAAAAAAAAATATTATTGACAGTGAGGAGAAGAGAAGATTTGTAATGGATGAGATTGTTTTTAGTTAGGTAAAATGGAAGGGCTTGTTAGTCAATACACCGTTAGAAAGTACACTACATGTCTAAAGTATGTGTAAACGTAAAGAAAGAGTAGAAAAGTAGGTCTAGGTGTAATTTTTTCTTTCTCTCTATTCTCTACTAAATTTATTTCCTACGAGAAATTTAATATTTCTCCTTCAGAAAAATCCATAAATTTATCAGTTTGTTTTATTCGTCTTTAGTTCGTTCTTTGACAGAAAAAAAAAGTAAATGTTTTTTTTCTATTTCATTCGATTTCGTTTGAAATCTCATATTTTTGTTTGTTTCTTTTGTGGGTTTTGTGAATTTTAATCAGCGTTATGTTTTCTTTTCGGACGTTGGCGTGGCGGATCTCAAATTAGATCTTCATTTTTAACTTATATTATAGTGTCTACAACGATGATATCAAGGTTCAAAATTCAATATGAGGAAAGATGGTGGCTTTGAAATTTATCTTAGTAGGTCTTTTCTAATTTTGAGCTGGGATTTTGTTGTATGAGCTTTTCTCAGAGGTTGGGGACCTTAAGCGTTATGGGATTCACAATGATAGGAGTGGAAGATCCATGGTACTCTATAACTCATCTTCTCGAAGCTTGAACTCCTCCATGACTGCGCCAACACGGGACCACCAGACTTCCTCATCGTTGCTCGATGCCATCTCGTCTAGTAAGCTTTGCAGAGTTGCCAGAACCGGGGCCAGGCCGCCTCAGTGTCCACATGCTCAAGAGGTTGCATTTGGGGTCGAGAGAGGTGAATCAGTCACCACATCTGATCGATTTGCAGCATACATGACTAAAGGATCGAGAATTGTAACTAATAATAACGAATATCGGGTAACTGATATATACTACTTAACTTACAAGAATAATTTACAGATTTGAGTCAATACTGATAATCAACTACTTATAGAAAAATCCAACTAACAATAATGTCCGGATAATAATTTTAGTTAGCCGACCACTAACATAAATAACCAACCATTAAATAATTTTGAAGAACCTGCATTAACCACTTGAATAATCTTCGGGTTTGAGTTTATAGGGATAACCAACTACTTATCGGAAAACCCAACTAACAATAATGATATCCGGATAATTGATATACACTGCTTAACTTAATGGATACGAGATTAATCTACGAACACACTGATTTTTTATTCTATCATCTGTGCTGAAATATTATGCTTTTCATTGATTACAATAACGTTAAGTGTGTCGTTTATGGAACACCACGTTTTCCAAGATTTATGGAATTCGACAAATGCAAACGTTGTACTCTGTGTTTTACAGTTTTGGCAAATTAATTGGAGAGTAGGTAATGTATTGTACTTATTTTAAATCAAAAGTGTTAGAGCTGATTTTATCTGAATATTTTGCTAATATTATTTTGTCTCTCATTGATAAGGTCGACTGAAGAACGTTACTAAGATTGATGGTTTTTCTAAAATTGTCTTTGAGCTCAATTATGTTCCAGAAATCGATGCTTTCTGAATGAAGTAATACCTTTCGTTTACTGATTTTGTTAAATAATTGTGTTTAGTTTCGTAAGCTGATATCCTTTCTTATTACTCTTAATATGACTACAAGCGAAGAGTTCTGAATACACTTTTCACAGTAATTGTGATTTTTTTAGTTTTCTATTTATTTGTTCTTTTATAGTTTGTTCCTTTCATATTTTATTATTCTATTTCCTATGTTTCGTTTTATCTTATATCCATAATTTATATTATGAAAGCAAATTATTTTGCCTGTGTTTCATTTTTGCTTTAATTCATAACTAATTTTATATAAGTCTTTGTTTATTCTTATGGATTCACTTTCATGATCTATACTTCAATTACACACAATAAATAACACAAGTTAAAAAGAAATGTAGCTTACTTATATAGACATATACACAATTTCTTTCTGTCGTTTATTATATAACATATAATATTATGAGTATGATTTTTACATTTCTAATTAATACCTATTCATTATAATTTATTTTAGTTAATTTATCCTGCGCAGGGCGCCTGGATTATCACCTAGTCGAAGTTAAAAACAAAGATGCACGCCCAAATGGAGAAATGTATATGTTGACATGTTGCAATATCAACGTTAACCAATCTGCTAATTAGGCTTATTTTGTTTTTTTATAAGTAATTAAGCTTATTTATTTAACTATCGTTTCCAACAATAGCTATACTATTATATTATCACTCCGAACCCGAAAGCGAATTCATTGAAAAAAAACTCAACATAAACCATAGTAGAATACTGAGTTCGGGCATCACATGCAAGCTTGTCAGTCATTATGTATGAGTTTGCGTAATTATAGTTATTGTAGATACTGTTTGAAAGCAGAAAAAGAGATCAAGACACTAGTTATGCTTAACAAAACAGAATCCAACAAAGGTCTCACCGAGCTTCAGAGAATGGGGACATGTCTCGTGATCGCGGTAATGGCGATGATATCAGCAGGAACAGTGGAGATATACAGACTGAAACACAAGGAGTCGGTTTCAAACTCGAGCTCATTGAGCATTTTCTGGCAAGTACTTCAGTACATGATGATTAGGTGCATCAGAAGTGTTCATGTACGTTGGTCAGCTTGAGTTCTTCAACAGCCACGCTCCAACAGGGTTAAAGAGCTTTGCAAGCGCGCTGTGTATGGCTTCAATATCGCTAGGGAACTACGTTAGTAGTCTGCTGGTGTCCATCGTCATGAAGATCTCTACAAGAGAAGATTTTCTTGGTTGGATCCCTGGGAATCTCAACAAAGGGCACTTGGACAGATTCTAACCGCAACTGATTTTGTGGTTTACCTGGTTTGCGCGAAATGGTATAAGTATATATATCAAGTCTGAATCAAGTTTCTCTGAGTCCATGGCTGAAGAGGAAGTCTGAGTCCAGAAGCCAAAATTTTTGCTGTGAAGCTCTGGACAGTAAATGTCCAAACCTGAGCTAGTTCTGTCGAATAAACTGGTGTTGTGCTATTCTTTTGGGCTACTTGTGTGCAAAGTTTTGTTAATGATTCTAAATAAAGACAGTTGATGATTCCACTCACAGTTATTGTAACTTTTTTTCTCATAAAATATTGAATCAGGGAAGCTCAAACAGTTGATAATAACACGGTAAAAATTACATTTATAAAATCAACATCTTTTTGTCTGAATGGAAACATAAACTGTTGTAAAACTGCAGAAAAGCTTTAAGGGAAACAATTAAACTAGCTTTACTGACTTCTACCGAGTAAGTTACAGCCTGAGAAGAAGCCAAAACGTGTATGCTTTAGGCCTTGTCTGTGTAGTACTACTCGGTGTCCCTCCAGCTGTTGGTTCGATTCTTTCTGATAGATTATACAAAAATCTTGATTTTTCACACATGTTATAATACAAGAGACGACAGCAAAACCTCTCTTCTCTCTCTCTCTCCCTTCGTCTGGTACATCGTTTTTGTGAAGGGAACTTGTCAAAGAATTTGTCGTCGTAGCTGGTGGCGCTTTAGCAATAGAGAATGTGCTTTGTTCATGACGTGATTTTGGTTAAGAATATCTTCCTGAAGATGGCATCCGTTGCATCGACGACCTTTGAAAGTCTGGCTTTAGACGCTTGTTTGACATCCCACCGAACGATCGTGGAGATCCTTGTCGCTTATGCAAAGGAAGCATTGATCTAGAAGGAACTGCCATCGCTGTTTCATCTCTGGCAAATGGCAGATTATCAAACGTATTTGCATTTCCTCCCATAATCATATTGCCATTAGCCAAGGGGCTAGCAATAGCATCCCTGTGGCTTGGCCCTGCGTCACCATTTGCAACAGACAAATATATATCTGCAGAACAAATGTGAAATGAATCAGCCTATTAACATCCACTCAGAGATCACAAGTCCCAACAAGTCTCTCAGCAGACAAAGTTTAAAACGCGAAAGAACGTCTTACCAGCTAAGTTCTGGAGAGAAAGTTCAGCAGCCTTTTGCAGGGCTTCTCGTCTCGATTTGCCAATCCCTTCTCCGACTTTTTTACCAGAGAACCAAGCCTGCAAAAGAAAAGCATACATAGATTACATGAACCATTTGACATAATCAACAAAACACTCATCTAAGGGAAGAAAGGATCTCAATGATTACTCAGAGCTATTAAGTACCTCAACAGAGAACCGCAAATCTGTACTAGCAACCAACCCCGGTCTGTAGTCCACCTACAAATGTCATGGAATATATTATAAAACTATAAATCAAGTCACGAAATGGAATCAATGTGTAATCAAGTAACATGATGATGATGATCCACACACCTTAGTTCCACATTTAATAGCAATCTCATGTAGAGCTTCAGCTGGATTCTCTGTTGCTGAGACACTTCGTCCAATATCACTGATCCTAGAAGAAGATTGATTCCAAGATGCCTCTTCCCCTATAGAGTACATCTCAAGTCAGTAATTTATCCTCGGAACCAGATGATACAAAGAAGAATGGCTTACCATAGAAAGGATGAGAGCCTGGTAGATTGTTGTTTGGACGTAACTGCAAATAATATGTCAGTGAGTACTAAACACCAACAAAAGTGACGACTAAAACCATTGGTAGAATAAGATTAGTTGTACCTCCTTTGGTAGTCTACGATTCTCATGAGGCATCCTGTCAGATTGATGGCGTGGCCTTTCAGAATCCACTGGATATTCTTTGGAGACAGTTCGGCGAAGAGTAGCTGGATCCATGTCCTCAACAGGAAACCAACCATTTCTTGGCTGCGCCTGTGGAGGTGGAGCTTGAACTGGAGGTCTCTGAGGAAACGGAGGTTCACTTGGAGCAGCATCTCTACTATCTTGTCCATGCTGCAATATGAGGAGCCTCCTCCTAGTATCTGGATCTAACTCTGATTCAGGTACCTCGCCTTCCTCTCTAGCAGGAGAACTCTGCAAGCTTGGTTCTGAAGGAACCAAGAGTTTAGCTATTGATATAGGTTGTTGAAACTGGATACTTGGAAAGGCCATCGCTGATGGTTGTGGTGCTTGTTGCACGACAGGTACTGCTACTGGCACTGGAGCGGAAACAGAAACAGAAGCCATAGGGTACTGAACGGGAGCAGCTATCCTTGGATCTATATTAGCAGCCGGAAGGACAACTGAAATTGCCTCCTGAATAAAAAGGAAAGATGTATTTAACTCTCATCATTGAACAGAACAAGAAGCAATGTTTACTGCAGATGGTATCATTAATGGACCACCACAGTAACTTTGTAACAACAGACGCTAAGAATGTAATTACCTTCAGTCTTCTCTCAACTTCAGCCATCCCGTCCAAGGAAAGTGGATCTTTGTTCTCATTCAAACCAGATGTTTCGTCCTACATTGAAAAGAGGATTAGCTACTGGGAGGCCGTTTATAGAGAGAGTAAAATCTACAGTGTAGCATAGAAGTGACACAAGCCATTAACAAGAACCACGACTAACCTCAGGCACTAAGTAATGGCTGACATCAGGTGGAGATGGAATATCCTCAACATCATTCTCATAAGATATTTCAGCAATCCTTTGTAGCAGACTATCATCAAAATCCCTATTACCAAGTTCAAACACTCTTTCACCGTCAGAATGTACCAAGGAAGCATCCTTGATCTAGTAGAGACGTCATGGAAACAAACGTCTATAATCAAATTTTACATCTTACCTGAAAAATCCACCTCTGACACGGCAAGCAACATTTCTGGTAACACACAGTACCGGTGTAGCAGCAGCCTACAGAAAAGGAAATGAACTATATATGTAACACCATTCATTTAAAAGATTCAAGACTATGACTTCTGATGCAAATTGGGCTCAAACCAATCCCCACAACGACCCAGATTCACATGCTTCTGCAATTTTCATATCCAATTACTCTACCAAAGTAACCAAACTATACTTACTTCAGCTTGAGGAGAATAGTAGGGAACGAATGCAGGAACCACATACACCCTTGGCTGATCCTTCTCTTCCCAAACTTTCAGCCGATCATCAATTACCATTGCCATCTTAGGATGGCAGGTTGCATCAGGAAACACGTTGACCAATGATTTTTTAAAACCTGTCGTGGTTAATTACAAGCTTGTAAGAAGTCATACCATGATCACCAATAAGCAGGAATAAGTTAGTAACAAAAAAATGTACCAGATTTTACACAAACAATGCGAGCTAGCAAGTCACTTGCGTTGATCAAATTCCCTTCTGGATCAAGGAGCCTCCACATCTCTAAGGCGTAGTCTCTCTCAGCCATTGTGCAAACATATACTTCAAAACGCTTGCGCCCTTTCGCTGTCAAATAGCTTCGAAGTTCCTCCCATGAAGGCCTCATCCTCACAAGAACACTTGTATCACGAATCTGTGCGTACAGATTGCAACTGAATCAGTCAAAATTTCAAGGAAAACACAGATACATATACCAACTTCAATATTTGCCTACCATGGGATTAATGCGAGTCAGGATAATATTCTTCTCTGGCAGCCTTATCAGTGGACGGACAAGAGGCTGATGGTTCTCAGACAAGGCAGGAACAAGTTCTGACTGCACTTTAACCACCTCCCCATTATCAATAACCTGGTCACTTTCAATATACTGCTTCAACAGATTCCTGTCATCTTGATAACGCTTCATCTCAGCCACCATAGCCGCAATGCGTTGAGGGTCCCCCTCGTTGTTTATCCTCCGCTGCAACCCCTCAATCTTATCCTCAAACGTGCGCGTGGTGTTGGCCACCACAAGGGTTTCATCAAGATCAAAGACAATACCTAGACATCTGAGATTCAGCATGACAAGACATGAATCATAAATCCCAGGAGCTACTGTAAATGCCCAGAAGCAAGGACGGTCGTTGTTGATGTTCTCAGCATACATGGCTACCAAATGCAGCTCTTCCTCACCTAGAGACATTACTGCCGTCTGCAAGAACCAACAATCACATATAAGAAGGAAAACATTACTCATATGGAAACAAGTCAAGCTATGTCTTCATATGCTAGTAAACAACACAAGACCTGAAGCTAAATGATGACCCAACACAAGCCTAAATCAGAGTGAGGTTTAGATGTTCGATGAGGTAATAGTATTACCTTGTTGCCCCTAAGGCATGACGAGTAGAGGAGACTGAGCTGCTCCTGGGCAGGAGAAGGTGAAGCTTCCAACTTGAAACAAAGGCCACAAGATGAAACAGTAGCAAGCACTGCAAGAGGAGGACATCTCTCGCTAGGTTGAGAGAAACGGCTGATTCTGATACCCATTCCCATCTTCACTTTCTCCATCACTCTCCTCTGCTTCATCACATGGTCTTCTTGATGTGATTCCCTTGGAGGGCAAATCTCCATTTCCCCAACTCTTCCATCTTCAAGATACACTTGGACTCTATTACTGTTGTTATACATAACTTTGCCTTGTCCTTGCAGATCAAATGGATATGTCTCTTGTCAAAAGTCAAATTCGTTTCTAAAAAATCTTTACTTTTTTGGTCGTTGGGTCTCTATTGCTTGATTGATTGGTGAATTGGATCCGAGAAAGGAAACGTTTTGATAGATGGGTAGATGAAAAGGATGAATCTTTACTGTTTTTTCTTTTGGTTTTACGATTAAGAATTTGTCAGATCTGTAATTACCGATGATGATGAATCAACAAAATAAAAAGAAAAGCCTAATTCTTCATCTTCTCCGATGAATGATGTATGAATCTTTAGTTTTTTTTTTGTTGAATTGGGAGAAAATAGTTTTCTTTAGTTCTAAAACTAGAAGCGGCCAATATTGCTGCAAGAGGAGAAACCCTAAGATCCAGAGAGAGATTACCAAAGTGTTTTAGATTGTGAATAGAAATTAGCTAATCCCTTCATCGGGGTTTTAAAGGAAACACCAAAGGTCCCCTTCCCTTAACCATTTGTTTTTTATTTATTTATTTTTAATATATTTCTATTTTTAATAACTGACAATCCCTGAAATAGTTTTTCGTCTCAAACTCAGATCCGCCAAATTATTTTATTTATACTCGTTTTTGATACCGTACCCGATGTTAAACTTCAGATTGTAAAATCAAGATTCACATCATTTATTTCATGAAAAGAATAGTTTAGTTTAATGCTCCGAATGGTAACTGCGGTTTGAGCGGTGCGGAACAAGCGGTTCAACTGCGGTACGGTTTTAACAGTTATAAAAACATACAGATATGTGGCATATGTATAGATTTTTTGTGACTGTTAACTGCGGGGCGGTGCGGTCGTAAACATTCGAAACCTAAAAGAAGATGTTTGTGTTCTTCACATGTGCATTGCTGCTTTAGGTTGTTAACGCATTAATAATAGTTTTCTTACTGCTTCACAAAATTGGTCTATTTTTACTACTCGCCCAAGCTTTCTACTCGGAACCATGTATTTGGATATTACAAGGTTTCGTGCATAAAAAACATGTACATTATTTTGTATAATACAGTATTTGTTTCTATATATAACAAAAAAAAGAAATTTAAATAGCCGTTTTTTAACAACGAACGGCTATTGTATAAATAGCCGTTACATATTGTATAAATAGCCGTTACATTCAGTTTTCTGTTATATAAATAGGCACTACATATTTATGGGATATATCTAGATTATTATTTATTTTACAAAATCTCCTATATATTAAAAAAAGAAGCATTACAACATTTTATCTATGACATGTATCATCAGTAGAATGATTTTTAAAGTCTCTAAAGAAATATGTTGGTCCACTAAACATATATTATATACTTATCATTAAACTAACCATAAAATTAATCAACAATCTACAATTATTATTTATTTTACAAAATCCCATATATATTAAAAAGAAATATTACAACATTTTAGCAATGACACATGTCATCACTAGAATGTTTCTTAAAGTCTCTAGAAAATTATGTTGGTCAACTAAACATATAATATACTTCTCACTAAACTAACCATGGAATTAATTAACAATCTACAATTATTATTTTTCCTTCTTTTCTTAAATAAAAGCTATAGAATTACCAAAAGTGAATAAAATATACACAAGTAATGCTTTTAATAATGAAGATTTGATAACAATTTACATATCTTCCATTGTTTTTAATGTTATATTATTAAAATAAATTAAACAACCATATTAACCATATAATAAAATTTTAGATTTTTCGTATATGTTATATTTTGAATTTTTTAAAACGACTATAAATTACAAAAAATGTTAAAAGACTCACAATGAAAATTTTATGATCTATAGATTAAATTTTTTGTTATAATAAAATACAAATGATCAAAAAATCATATGTGTAAAAATAACATTTAATAGATATTCAGATTAATATATATATATCCCCTATATATATTAAAAGATAAGCATTACAACATTTTAGCTATGACACGTGGCATCACTAAAATGCTTCTTAAAATCTCTAGAGAAATATGTTGGTCAACTAAATCTCTAAACACGTGTCATCACAAAAATGGTTCTTAAAATTTCATGAAAAGAATAATTTAATTTAAAAGATGTTTGTGTTCTTCACTTATCCATTGCTCTTTTGGGTTGTTAACACATTAATAGCTTATTTGACCAACAAAAAACACATTTATAGCTTTTTTTACTGATTTCACAAAATTGGTGTATTTTTCCTATTTGCCCAGGCTTTCGACTGGGAACCATGTATTTGGATATTACTGAATAAAAAAATTATGTTGACAAAAAAACATTAATAGTTTTCATAAAACTGTTCATGCATAGAAAACATTTACATGGTTTTATATAATACATTATTTGTTTCTATATATAACAATAAAGATTTTAAATAGCCGTTACATATTTGTATAAATAGCCGTTACATATTTGTATAAATAGCCGTTACTTGTATAAATAGACGTTAATCAATATTTTATTATATAAAGAAAAGATTTTTTCTCATGTGAAGCTGTCACGTCATCAATTTGGATGCTCACAGCGCGGCACCTGCCCAATTTGTAAAAACTCACCGTTTCATTTAATTTAATATCCAATTGATGTGGGCTTCGTTATGAAGTTTGGACCTTATGTTTGGATGAAATATCCAGCCGGCTAGCCCGATAGAAGTTAACCATAATTCTCTCTTTACGCGTCGCATAAAAGGCTATTCCTCATCTCTGCTCTTTGTTCGATCCCATCCTCTGAACTTCTTCTTCATCAACCCAACCGCTCCCAGTAAATCGCTTTAAATCCCTTCTTAAATCCATCAACCACGATGTAGCCTTGAATGCGAGCTTTTCTTCTTTGGGTCAGTATAAAAATATTAGTCTTCCTCATCTCAAAACCATCTTCTCAATTCCTTATAACAATGGAAACTTCTTTAGTATAAGGGGTAACTCATATGTATTACTTGCCGATCGTTCTTTTTCCACCGTGGAAGTGTGTCTGTTCAGATTTTGGGAAGCAAGAAACCTGAAACTCTGTAACGAGATGTTGGGTGTATACATGCTCCTCGTCAAAGCTAAGGTTATTCCGTTCTTTAAGCCATAATCATCGTAGTTTTGTAACATATGATGGCTTATAAACTTCAGATTATCAAACTTATACTGGCACAGATTGAATAATAAACTCTCCACTTCATTTTGATTTGTGTTTATCAAAAAATTGATTTTTTGTATTTCTCTTTCCTCTTTACAGGATCTTTTTATGAATAGTACTACAGATTGTTTTCGATCGTGTATGTCTTATTTAACACAAACCACATGGAGAAAATGGGGGTTTCTCTTTTAATATTGATAAGTAGAAGCTTATCAAGAGAAACCATAGTTTTTTTTTCTGTTAAGAAAATTGGTTTATTAAATCATCTTTGTTTCAACAGGACAGTGGAAGTTTGATCATGATTACTAAAACTTCTTTAAAGTCTACTCCATCAATGATTGGCTCTTTTACTTAAAGAGTTTGACTCGGTTTCTCATATTTTGTCTCTGCTTTCCAATAAACTAGACAATGCTCTTCAGGTATTTTGAGCATCCATTAATACAATCTAAGATCATGATTGTTCATTCTTCCATGATTGATGATACATTGCGTTCTGTGAATTCAGGGAGGAATTAGGCAATTAGCTATGCCACCCACATTATCTGAGATACTCTACTCAAAATCAAAGAAGAAGAACAACAACAACAAGAAGAAGACGAAGAGAGTGAAGTGAAAAAGAGGAAACACGAGTCTGATGCAGAGCTTAAAGAAGTTTCATCATATGGAGATATGAAGAGACTAAAAGAGAGTAAAATCATGAACATGGCTACAAACGTGAACTATCATTCTTAAAAGTCTGTTTTTTTTTCCTTTTTCTAAGTACAAAGATTCAATTTTTCTAGATTATGATATCAATGGCAGTGGAAGCGAATTTGCTTGCAAGATAGCTCAAATCCACACACAAAAAACAACATGATTTTCATCCAAGAGCGTTGTAGATTGCTTGGGTCGGAGAAAAGAAATCAACGACTCAAATATGAAGATCGAAAAAGTCTTTGAAACTCAGGCTATGGCAGTAAGGACATGTAATCACCTGGTTATGTGTTTTGGAGGGATAAAGAGAGGTTATCAAAAATGTGACTGTAGAAGGTTCTCATGTCTTTTGTCTTCGTCTTGAAAGTTGGTGGAGCTATTATTCACTGTCAAGATATTCTGCCATGCAAAGGAATTATATGAATCAGAAAATTTAGTGGAGTTCAATATAAGGTTGATTATTGTGATTTGTGAAGCATCTACATTGATGATATGATCTACAAAGTATAGATAGGACTGGAGATGTAGATAGAGACTTATCAATCAACTACAAAAAGATCACCAGAAAATGTTAATTTCTTTTAAGAGCACCATAAAGAATATATAATGATAATGTCTCGAGAAGTCCATTGGTATACATACCACCATTATACTTGATACACCTCCAACCTTGGATCTTTAAATTTGATACAAAAACTCACCAAGAAGTCCCTGCATTAGGAAACAAATACCTCTTTAAGTTTAAAATAATTCTGCCATAGAATTGGTTATTTATCAAAACTTAAACAGTCTCTTGGATAAAGAACGATAATGAACATCCACAGAGCTCTCATGTAATTTTGGTTGGTCTAGGATCCAAAATAATCCTTTGTACGTTAAATCACAAGAGTGGTAAGCAAAATGGATATCCCAACACATATTCCATCAAATCTTGAGAACGGTTACCAGTCCAAAGATGTCTAGGTTTTCAAAAGTGGATTACATGAACTTAAAATAATAATCATCTTGAAACACGAATGCAAAAATACAATGGAAAAATATTATGGGGAGACGACCAAACAATTATTTACTTAGAAGAAAGGAGAAAAACAATAATTTCTAAAATAAATTTTAAAATACGTAGATAAAATTATTGTAAAAAATTATGAACCTTAATGGTATTTTTAGTTAAAAGTAAAATAAAAGTTTATAATAATTTGTGTTATTAATTTATATACTCGCCCCCCCCCCTCCACGACGGGTTTACCCTAATTAATAAATATGTGAGAGGTGTTGTATGAATGAAGAACCCATTAATCATGTTCTTTTTCTGTGTCCTCATGCTCTTGCAACTTGGAAATGCTCTGGTCTTCTGCTACATGACATTCAATCTGCTGAGTTGGAACAAAACATTGCCACCTTATTCACTCTTCTTAAAAGGCAAGATACTGCTACTCAAATCTGCAAACTTTCTTTATGGGTGATTTGGTATATTTGGAAATCCAGAAACAAGGTTTTATTTTCTAAATGAAATGTACATCCTATGGAAAATGCTCGACTTGCACTTGACGAAAATGATGAATAGAATAGTAATTTTGTATCAGCGAAATTAAATGCTCCACGTCTTGTTAGGTGGTCACAGTGGGAATCTCCGCCTGCAAATTGATTAAAATGGAACTTTGATAGTAGTAACAGACATAAAGAAAATACTGTTGGGATTGGATGGATTGTCCGAAAAGAATGTGGAGTGTTTCTGAAATCAGGAATGATCAAACTAGTAAACGTAATGTCTCCTTTACAAGCATACACACTTACGTTTCTTCATGTTCTGTAACATGTTTGGATTAATGGATAGAGACAGATATGGTTTGAAGGTGATAGTTCAGATCACTTGATCGAATCATCAACACTGTGGTATTAGAGCATATTCAATTAGGTAATATGATATCTTATATGATATTTGCCGTTGGATGTCCTTGTTAACTAATTATTCGATGGGAACTGTTAATAGAAAACGGAATATGGCAGCGGATGTTCTTTCTAAACGTATCACAAACGAGAAAAATAATGTTTTAATATTTCATACACCACCTATATGGTTGGTAGATTATTTATATTGGCCGCATACAATTTGATTATAGGGGCATATCTAGATTATTATTTATTTTACAAAATTCAGTAATATTGTATCAAATTTTCAGATAAATGAAAGTGAACATGTACACAGAAAAAAAAATACAATAAACATCACTGGCGACATTAGATTCGAACGTTTAAACTAGATTTTCAATAATAACAAAACTTAACTCATTTGTATTATCTTAATATATAAAGACCACAAAATGAAAACAAAACTTAGTTCATTTGTATTATTCAGTAATCAAAATCGAATCTTTTCTGAACAAAAGTAAAATTAAAAGTTTAAATTGCAAGGGATAACAAACATGTACCCGGTAGAGTTAAGCATCAAGCTATTGGCTGTGCATCCCTGGGTTCGATTCGCTAGCGCTGACTAGCTCCGGATCAGCGGTGACTACGAGTTGCGGAAAGCTCATAAGAGCGACTACCGGCTGCGGAACATCCCTCCCTGTTTAAAAAAAAATAATAACAAACAGAATTTCGATAAACAAGTAAGATGTGATGGGCCGATGGGCCCATTCGTTGCCTTGACTTCTTCAAATTGCAAGAAAAGCTAATCCGATCCAAACAATAATCAAACTAAGTCCAACGAACCGGAACCGACTTACTAATTAACCGAATTGTACCAAACCGATCCGAAAATAGAATCGCAGCTAAATAAATATCTTCTCTTCTCCAGTGCTCTCTCACTTTGCATCGCCGCCATCGCCGAACATGACCGTCGTATCAACCACCGTCCCACACGTTAACAGCGTCGTTCCGAACGGAGACGCTTTCAACGGTAACGTTATCCCTTCCTCGAAGAAATCGCGTGAGAGCGACCGTCGCCGCCGCAGGCGGAAGCAGAAGAAGAACAACAAAGCATCTCGTGCCGATGCAGAAGAAGCGGACGTTTCTGGTGCTTCTGATTCCAAGGAGAACGCAGATCCGCAGCCACAGGTAGGCTTCGTGTTAACTTTCTCCCACTCGATTCATGGGATTGGAGATTTTCTAGGGTTTGTGATTTTTTTAGCTGATCTTTGTTTGTATCTGAGCAGGTTGAGATTGAGTATGTTCCAGAGCAGCCTGAACTCGAGGATGGTTTTAGCGATGAGTTTAAGCAAATCTTTGAGAAGTTCAGTTTCAAGGAACTTGTTGCCTCTGAGGTAGGACTCTTTTCTTTTGTCTCTTTAGCTCGCCAGTGCTTAGATTTTTAACGAACCGTGTTTGTTTTACTAGGACGACGCTAAGAAGGATGAATCTGAGGAGAATAAAGATGTGAAAAAGAAGGTTAATTCAGATTCAGAGGACGAGGAAGATCAGGGCAATGAACAAAAGAAAAGGGTATCTCTAACAAGCAGAAAAAGGTATAATCTTTACTTGATCTTATCTTGATAGGCGCATGTTTTGTAAGATTCCTAAAATCCTGATTTTTTTGTTTTCTCAGCTTGAACGGAGGATGAAGATTGCTGAGCTGAAGCAGGTGTCCGCTAGGCCTGATGTTGTTGAGGTAATGATGCATTTATATTTTGAAGCTTTTTCCTATCTTTTCTTCTCTCTGTTGTTGGTACCCGCCTAGTGCTGGTTTTGCTATCCTTTAGCCTCTTGTGTCTTCGTCTCTCATTCTTAGTAACATCTCAAATTTTCTTTATTCATGACTTTACATTCATACTCTGCTGTTTCATCATTGAAATATATATTTACTGTTGATAGGATGCGTGAGTCAGTTTTTTGTGTGTGTTTGTATACTTCTATACCGTAACCGATCTACATTCTATAATCTTGTTGTAATGATGTACCCCTTGTACATTTAATGTTATGATTATCCTTAGCTTAGAATTTAATGTTTACATGTTATGGTCTCAGTTGCATGGCATCCCATATTTTTCTTAGGGAAAATCATGTTCTTTGTGTATCCCTCTATAGCTGTTTTGGATGCTTATTTATTTCTAACTTCTGTGTTAATGTTTTCAGGTCTGGGACGCTACTTCAGCAGACCCAAAGTTGTTGGTGTTTTTAAAGTCGTATCGGAATACTGTTCCTGTTCCAAGACATTGGTCCCAGAAGAGAAAATATTTGCAGGTTTGTGATATTTCAAGTAATAGTTCTGTAGCTAGTTATATGTTTCTGTGATTTGTGGGTGTGGCACATAGGGGAATTGTATGTATATCAACAGGGATAGCACTCGTCATGCAAATTAAGTTTCCTTATACATATATATGTGCCTCTTGCAGGAGAACGTCTGTGATAAGTGATAACCATGGAGCCTGGACTTGTAGGTGTAACTGAAGAGGACTCTTGATTTTTTTTTTCTATGCATGAAATATTAGGTGTTTATGTTTTGGAGACGTTTGATAATTCTCTGGGAAAGCGTTTTGTTTATCAATTGGGTGGGATTTTCCCTGTCTGAAACTTAACTTTCTGTTTTCGTGTGCATTTTAGTGATCTTCCTGTTAGATGCATCTGGCTTTGTAGTACTATTAGGATTCAGTCACGTTTCTTTGCGTTGAATGCTATTATTATATTGCTTGCTCTCTCTTCTTTAGTTGGTGGCGTCTAAGTGTGGCTTCAATTTTGCAGGGAAAGCGTGGTATAGAGAAGGCGCCATTTCATCTTCCTGATTTCATTGCTGCAACCGGAATTCAAAAAATTAGACAGGTATCTTATCACCGCATGATTTTACTCTTTTATTGATCTGCATTATAACGATTTTAAGCATCTCCCTATTTCCCTTCTACTTTGCATATATAAAAATGAATATGAAACTTAAGCTTTTGTCTAGGCAGTGGCTTCACTTTTTATCCACTCGCTAGATTTCTGGATGCGAATGGCCATTTCTTCTGTGCTTTTGACGAATTCTCTTTCTTCTCAGTCTCAGTTATACAATCTAGTCGTTCTTATTTGTTGCCGTATAAAATTTCAAAATCTAAGTTATTCTCTATCATTTTTGTTGGATTTGTTTAGGTGGAAGTCGCTAAATGCTTCTACTAGCTATAGCTAATTTTTATTGGTTCTTGTGCAGGCTTACATTGAGAAAGAAGACGGTAAAAAGTTGAAGCAGAAGCAACGGGAGCGAATGCAACCAAAGATGGGGAAGATGGACATTGACTACCAGGTTTGCCTCAATAACTACTCGTGTTTAGTCTGCATATGTTGATGTATGTTCTTTAACTGATAAGGGAAGATATACCTTCGTATCTCAGGTTCTCCATGATGCATTTTTCAAATACCAAACAAAGCCTAAGCTGTCAGCTCTTGGGGATTTATATTTTGAAGGGAAAGAATTTGAGGTATTTCCTCGTGACATATTTTACCTCTATTATGATTTATTACACTACTTGCTACTTGTGTTTATTGCGTTGTGTACATGAATCTAATTGCACTCATTTGGGAAATAGGTAAAACTGAGGGAAACGAAACCAGGGACATTGTCGCATGGCTTAAAAGAAGCTCTTGGTATGGGAGAAGGCGCACCTCCCCCGTGGCTAATTAATATGCAGGTAAGTTTTCTGTGACTTGTCTTTGTGATTATTCTGATTGAAATGTAATTGATTTTTCTCTGAAACCTCCTTCTCCGACAGAGATATGGACCTCCCCCTTCGTACCCACATCTTAAAATTCCTGGTCTTAATGCTCCTATTCCACAAGGAGCTAGCTTTGGTTATCATGCGGGTGGCTGGGGAAAACCTCCAGTTGATGAGGTAACTTTGTTTCTTATTTATCTGGGTCCTTCTTTTAATTTACTTTTCCATGCCATTCACTAACACTTTTTGTTGCCCATGGTTTGTGTTATTTAGTTTGGGCGTCCATTGTATGGAGATGTCTTTGGCGTCCAGCAGCAAGATCAGCCTAACTATGAGGTGGCTTTTTTAACATCCCTCTGTTCTGTTTTAAAACTCTATATTTATACGTGGAAGGAAGCCAGCATAAGTGGAACACCTAAGCTTCCTATTGAACTAATTCAAAATCTTCAAATTTTGTGGTACTTATTGATGGGTTGTTTTTATCGTGATATTAGGATGAGCCTATTGATAAGAGCAAGCACTGGGGTGATTTGGAGGAGGAAGAAGAAGAAGAGGAGGAGGAGGAAGAAGAGGAACAAGAAGAGGAGATGGATGAAGAGGAACTAGAGGACGGCATGGAATCGGTTGATACGATGTCAAGGTATTGTATTGCCTTAAACGATGTGGTGTATTTGTATTTTGTTTGCTTATCATATAACAGAAGTATGAAACTGAATGATTTTCCCCCTTTTTCAGCACTCCCACTGGCATTGAGACTCCGGATGCAATTGAACTTCGTAAGGAGCAGAGAAAGGAACCCGATAGGGCTCTATATCAGGTGGGAAATCTACTTTTGATTGATAGGTTCACTTTTATCAACCACCTTTCGGTGGATATTCTCTTATTTTGATGTCAAGGATATTTCACAGTTAACGCTTTTTTGGTTGGTTCCTTAATGCTTGTTATTTATTTATTTGTGAAGGTACTTGAAGAAAAGGGAGAGAGTGTTGCTCCTGGAACTTTGCTGGCACCCACACACACATACGTTATTAAAACTGGTACTCAAGACAAGCCGGGAGCCAAAAGGGTAAGCAATCGATGCCAAATACTTATTTGATAGCAAGCAATTCACTGTTGGTTAGAAATAAGGCTTGATTTTGAAATAATTTTTGATTTTGGTCAAAAGGTCGTTTAAGTTTAGTAATCTCCGAGTCTTGTGTGTGTTTAGAGAATTGCCAGCAACATTTAGTTATGTTGTATCTCTGATGCTTTGTTGTGTTAGCTTTATGACAAGTAGCTAATTTATGCAATTTGTGTCTATTATGATCAGGTTGATTTGCTGAAAGGACAAAAGACAGATCGTGTGGACGTCAGCTTACAGCCAGAAGAGTTGGACGCCCTGGAGAATGTGTTGCCTGCCAAGTAAGTACTTGTTTTTATTGTAATCTCGACATATGACTTTATAAGATGAATAATAGTGTTCTAAACTTTGCATCGTGTGATTTTGGAAGGTATGAGGAAGCAAGAGAAGAGGAGAAACTACGCAATAAGCCAGAGGACTTCAGTGACATGGTTGCTGAGGTAATTAAATGACTTTCGAGATATACTATTGATTAACCTTTTCTTTTAGTCTGTGTATATAATATAACTTGGTGGAATGGTTACAGAATTCGAAGAAAAGGAAGCGTGATAAGGAAGGCAAGAAAAAGAAGGATTTCAAGTTTTGAGGAAGCTGCTTCTTATTCATGGAAGAACCACCATGAACTCTGGATTCTAGACCTGAGAGATATTTATTTTCCTGAGAATGTGTTTGCTTTACGTAACGTTGAGAGAAGAGCTGAGGTAGAAAACCTTGAGTTTTAAGAACCTAAATGCTGTGGATTCTAGACTTGTAATGTGTTTCCTGAAGTTCAGAAAAAAATACTACTTTAGACAAATTCAAAGCCAAAGCCTGAAAAAACTTGCATAACAAAAAGTAATAAAACTGAAAGAAACTAAAAGTAGGGATCGTCCATAGATCATAATACATTGTTTGTTTCTTTCTTTTTGACATTGGGGAGCTAAACTGAACCATAAAGGCAACACTGGTTACTTAATTTGGAAGCGTAACATGTACTGATGGTGTTCATGATGTTACAATCCCTGTCTACGAAGATCATGATGAAGCCATAACAAACAACCTTAAAACTATAACATTGAGCGATGGTAACTTTAAAACTATAACATTGAGCGATGGTAATGGTCTTTGTTCTTAGGGCATCATTATTGGTGTCCTTTAAGTTGGGTCCTTAAGCGTAGGGTTCCTTAGCTTTTAACTAAAAAAGCTAAAGAACGGCTCTTAAATAAGGGACTTCGTTTTTAGTTAAAAGTTAAGGGATCCTACGCTTAAGGGTCTCAACCTAAGGGATACCAATAATGATGCCCTTATGTAATTCGTTGGAAATCTCAATGCGACCAAAATCATTATAATAAGGTCAAATCGTAAGAAAACTCGTGACCTCTCTCATATAACAAACACAGATTGAGAAAACCGCCAGTTTCCTCATTTATTCATCATCACAAACCATATATCATGCATATAAAAGCTACTACAACCGAATCCAGACAAAAGGTTCCTTATGATCATCAACTACAACATAGGCAATATATAATCATTGTAATGACTACATATTATAAAAGATGTGATCTTTTTATTTTAACAATAAGCAATACATTTCTTCTTACAATCCATAGTGCATCCACCACCACCTCCTCCACCGCCGTATCCTTTCCCTGAGCGGCTAAAAGAGCTGAAACACTTAGCCGGACACCTCAGCTTCTTGCCGTTACAAGGACCTTTCACTCTACAAGTCACCGTTGGCCTCACCACACCTCCCTTTCCAAACCCACCGCTCGGACCACCGTACCCTCCGCGTATCCACCGCCCACTCCGGCCCGGGAACCCGTTTCCGAATCCGGGTATCCGTCAAATCCAGGTACACCCCCGAATCCTGAACCATCGTTTCCGCTCTGTGACGAGCTGAGTGAGTTGCAGAGACGAAGACGATGAGGAGAGAAGGGAAGCTAAAATGATCGGTTTTGTAAACATGTTTGTTATCTTGGTTAAAGTGGGTTTGGTGAGAAAGTTGGATTGAATATATAAAAGATAAGAGCATTAAAATAGGAGGAAGAATGAAATACAGTTAGGCATTGAGTTCGTGGAGTTTAGGTGTGAAGATCACTTTAATGGCCCGCACTTCCCTCAG